>NC_142796.1:14279430-14439430 GCF_049724085.1 Artemia sp. Qi Xiang Cuo
TCATTTTTACCCGTATTGCAGAGGTAATAAAGGAACATTTTGCATTTTTACTACCTTTGTGTGTTTTCGCAACAGAATGGCTCATATTTAAAACACTTACCCTTAGCTAGTTGAAAATGTGTATGAATTCTTCATTTTTAGCCGTTTTTCAGAGGTAATAAAGAAATATTTTGTATTTTTTCTAGCTTTTGTGGGTTTTCGAAACAGAATGGATCTTATATCTCAATATTAAAATTCTCTGTATTACAATGAGAAATTTTAATAAAACAATGTACTTAAATAATATTTAATAAATTTCAAGTTTTTTAATAAAAAATCGTTTTATATTATAAGATAAATAATTTCTCTGAATTATTTAACTATAACTTATACCTATGAATTTTGGTAAGAATTATTCATTTTTAGCGGTTTTGCAGAGGTAATAAAGGAACATTTTGTATTTTTTCTAACTTTTGTGTGTTTTCGCAACAGAATGGCTCATATTTAAAACACTTACCCTTAGCTAGTTGAAAATGTGTATGAATTCTTCATTTTTAGCCGTTTTGCAGAGGTAATAAAGGAATATTTTGTATTTTTTCTAACTTTTGTGTGTTTTCACAAAAGAATGGCTCATATTTAAAACACTTACCCTTAGCTAGTTGAAAATGTGTATGAATTTTTCATTTTTAGCCATATTGCAGAGGTAAAAAAGGAATATTTTGCTTTTTTTCTAACTTTTGTGTGTTTTCGCAACGGAATGGCTCATATTTAAAACACTTACACTTAGCTAGTTGAAATTTTGTATGAATTATTCATTTTTATCCGTATTTCAGAGGTAATAAAGGAATATTTTGTATTTTTTCTAACTTTTGTGTGTTTTCGCTACAGAATGGCTCATATTTAAAACACTTACCCTTAGCTAGTTGAAAATGTGTATGAATTCTTCATTTTTAGCCGTTTTGCAGAGATAATAATTGAATATTCTGTATATTGTCTAACTTTTGTGTGTTTTCGCAAGTGAGTTTTCGTGTGTTTGTGTGTGTAAGTTTTGTGTGTGTGTGTGTGTGTGTATGTTTTTGTGTGCTTGTTTTTTTTTGTGTGCTTGTATTTTTTCGTGTGCTTGTTTAAGTTTTTGTGTGTGTGTGTGTGTGTGTAAGTTTTGGTGTTTGTATTTTTTTGCGTGTGTGTGTAAGTTTTCGTGTGTGTGTGTGTGTGTGTGTAAGTTTTTTTGCGTGTGTGTGTGAGTTTTTTTTGGGTTCCTGTGTAAGTTTTTTTGTGTGTGTGTGTGTGTGTGTGTAATTTTTTGTGTGTGTGTAAGTTTTGGCGTGTGTGTGTGTGTGTAAGTTTTGTGTGTGTGTGTAAGTTTTTGTGTGCATGTAAGTTTTCGTGTGCATGTGTAAGTTTTTTTGTGTGTGTGTGTTTGTTTGTGTGTGTGTGTGTGTGTTTTAGTTTTGGCGTGTGTGTGTAAGTTTTGGCGTGTGTGTGTGTAATTTTTCATGTGTGTGTGTGCGTAAGTTTTTGTGTGTGTGTGTGTAAGTTTTTGTGCGTGTGTGTAAGTTTTTGTGTGTGTGTGTAAGTTTTTGTGTGCATGTAAGTTTTTGTGTGCATGTAAGTTTTTGAGTGTGGGTATAAGTTTTTGTGTGTGTGTGTGTGTGTAAGTTTTTGTGTGTCTAAGCTTTTGTGTGTGGATTTATGTTTTTTGTGTGTGTGTGTAATTTTGTGTGTGTGTGTGTGTGGGTTTGTTTTTGTGTGTGTAAGTTTTTTTTTTTGTTTTTTTGTGTGTGTTTTATTTTTTGTGGGTGTTTTTTTTGGCGTGTGTGTGTATGTTTTCGTGTGTGGGTGTGTTAGTTTTGTGTGTGTGTGTGTAAGTTTTTGTGCGTGTGTGTGTGAGTTTTTTTTGTTTTATTGTGTAAGTTTTGTGTGTGTGTGTGTAAGTTTTTGTGTGTGTGTAAGTTTTGGCGTGTGTGTGTTAGTTTTAGTGTGTGTGTTTGCTTGTTTTGTGTGTGTGTGTGTGTGTGTTAGTTTTTGTGTGGATTTATGTTTTTGTCTGCATGTTAGTTTTCGTGTGCTTGTGTAAGTTTGTGTGTGTGTGTGTGTGTGTGTGTGTGTGTGTAAGTTTTTGTGTGTGTGTGTGTGTAAGTTTTGGCGTGTGTGTGTAAGTTTTCGGGTGTGTGTGTAATTTTTCGTGTGTGTGTGTAAGTTTTTGTGGGTGTGTGTAAGTTTTTGTGTGTGTGTAAGTTTTTGTGTGCATGTATGGGGCCCAGGGAGGGCGTTTGGGGATCCGGGGGCCCTTGAGGATTGAGTGGTCTTTTGGGAGCCCAGTGGACCTTTGGGGACCGGGGGAGGACCTTTGGGGGCCCGGGGGACCCTTGGGGGCCGGTTGGCCCTTTGGGGCCGGTTGGACCTTTGGGAGCCCGGGGGACCCTTGGGGGCCGGTTGGCCCTTGGGGGCCGGTTGGCCCTTTGGGAGCCCGGGGGACCTTTGAGGACCAGGGGGAGGGCCTCTGGGACCTCGTTGGTCCTTTGGGAGCCCGATGTGCCTTTGGGGGGCCCGGGGATGGCCTTTGGGGGTCTGGGTGGGCCTTTGGGGGGCGCCGGTGGCCCTTTGGGAGCTTGGGGGGCCTTTGAGGATCGGGGCTTCCTTCGGGGTTGGGGTAGGAGGATTGGAACCCTTTGGGGTTGGGTTAGAGGACCTCACAACACTGTTCAAATGAAACTTGTGTATTATAACGACCACAATTCTCTTCTAAAATCTCTTCAAAAATCATCTTTTAAAATGTCTCTAACTGTTTCGCCGAAATAGTTCCATAACCTGTCTAAAACAGTTTCGCCCAAATAATCCCTAAACGTAATTCAGCGTGTTCCTTTTGTTTTTGGCATCTCTGCGCTAATGCATTTCAAATTAATAAGAAACCTGATTCCCGCGCTAAAACAATTCATCGCTAAGATGTTTCTTGGAGAATTGTTTCCATGGCCTTTGGCTATTAATATCCTTTGGAGTTCGACCAAAAGAGTTGTTTCCGAGGCAAAGACATTAATGACTTGGATCTATTCCTGGAGAATCGTTTCTAGGCGAAAATTTTTAAAGTCTGACAGATGATGTCATTGGTTGATTGATCTGTCAAGAAAGGGGAATTAATTTGTTGTTTCTAAGTGGAATTATTGATTCACGATAGGTGAATTCAGGTCGACAGCACAGGTGTTCCAAGGTCAAGGTTGTTGTTGTTATAAATGCACGCTCTCAGCGAATGTCAAGGTCGATGTTGTTGTTGTTGACATACAGGTCATTGACCCCATTAGCCACGTGTTCTCCCTAATGACTCTATGCCCATATTTGGTGTACTGTTCGGTGATACATTCTTTTGATAACCGAATTTTGTACTGTTCGGAGTAGCGCCCCCCATTCTACTGCCCTGGGGGCATATAAGGTTTTTTATAGAAGGCGTTGTCGTAGAAACTTCAAAACAGGCTCATTCAATTGGAAATTCGAAGGGCTAGTACCCTTTTTAATAGTCAAAAGTGATTGGAGGACAACTAGCCCCCCCCCCCCTCACACCCATTCATCCCCCCAACAAATCCAATAAAAATTTTGAGATAGCCATTTTGTTCAGCGTAGTTGATTTCCAGAAAGAAAATATGTTTTTGAGGAGGACACTCCCCCAAAACCCTCAGGACAAGGGTTTTAAGTTATGTCCTGGGGGCATATAAGGTTTTTATAGAAGGCGTTGTCGTAGAAACTTCAAAAAAGGCTCATTCGATTGGAAATTCAAAGGGCTAGTGCCCCTTTTAATAGTCGAAAATGATTGGAGGGCAACTATCCCCTCCCCCCCCCCCCCGACACCAATCATTTCCCCAAACACATCCAATCAAAATTTTGAGATAGCCATTTTGTTCAGCGTAGTTGATTCCCAGATAGAAAATATGTTTTTGAGGAGGAAACTTCCCCACAACCCTCGGGGCAAGGGTTTTAAGTTATGCCCTGAGGGCATATAAAAACGATGTTGGCACAATGTACTATTTATTGATTTTTTTACTTTAGAGCTGGGCATTTCATATGGAAGGGGTCGTCGTAGGAACTTCAAAAGGGCTCATTCGATTGGAAATTGAGAGTTCTAGTGCCCTATGTAATAATCAAAAGTGATAGGAGGGCAACTAGCCCCCCCCCCCCACGCCCATCATTCCCCCAAACACATCCAATCAAAATTTTGAGATAGCAGGGCACTGAGAAAGCAGGGCACTTCATATGGAAGGAATCGTCGTAGAAACTTCAAAAGGGGCTCATTCCATTGGAAATTGAGAGTTCTAGTGCCCTTTCTAATAGTCGAAAGTGATTGGAGGCCAACTAGACCACCCCCCCTCAGGGCAAGGGTTTAAGTTATGCCCGGGGGCATGTAAGGTTTTTATAGAAGGCGTTGTCGTAGAAACTTAAAAACAGGCTCATTCGATTGGAAATTCGAAGGACTAGTATCCTTTTTAATAGCCGAAAGTGATTGAAGGGCAACTAGCCCCCACCCCCACGCCCATCAATCCCCCAAACGCATCCAATCAAAATTTTGAGATAGCTGTTTTGTTCAGCGTAGTTGATTTCCAGATAGAAAATATGTTTTTGAGGAGGACACTCCCCCAAAACTGTACCATGAGTAAAATGCGATGTATTTAAAATACAAAAATAAAGTTCCTTCTTTTTAAATATAATTCCTACTTCGTATTATTAATTTAAATTTAGTTTCAAAAATGAAAAGTCCTTAAACAGAAAATAGAAAAAGAGCAATCACCCCAGGAAAAAGAATGGTGCTATCGAGGCTTTAGATATTACTAAGACAGTGAGTAATAAAAAAAAGATGCTACGTAAGACATTTCTAAGGAAGTTTAAACTATAAGAGCCGTGTGAACGCTTGAATCATCAGAAATAATTAAAAGAATTTGTTGGACGAAGGTTTCATATCCTTTGTCCCCTTGGGCCAATTATGAGCCAGTTCTTACAGCGCAGGATTAAAGAGCTACGTTTGATAGTGGGGTAAAAATGCTTTTTGAAATTATTCGTAAGGGAGAATCAGGACCATTCAGATAGAATTCTTAAATTCTTTCTCTTTGTATCTCGGTTACCGTTATTGTCATTTGGAGTGACCCACTGCTGTTCACCTAAATATGTAGGTTCAGTAAATCTATTGCTTTTTTATCTGTGTTTATTTCATTTTATATGTCTGGATCTAGCCTAGTAATAGGTAATTATTTTGCAAAATCTCCAAGGCAACGCTCCCATGGAATCTAATCTCGAGATAGCTCAAGAAAAAAAGGCCACATTTATATGTCTACATATTCTATCTTCTCCCATTAATTGAGGTCGGCACTGGCCTAGTTTACACGATCTTTGGCGCTATAAGCGGCGCTATCGGGAAACTATAAAGTGTAAGTTCGCAGTTTCAAGGTATAATTTTAGACTTGACGCGATCGATCTTCATTACCGCTATTAGGAAGGCCATAAAAAAACTTTTATTTCTACAAATGGCGCGGTCGGTAGTAAAGCTTTCATCGCTACAAATGGCACGATCGGAAATTGGAGGAAAACATGCGAACTAATTACGCTATAAAACTTTGTAATTTGAATTTAATTATTGGAGAGATACAGACATATAAGTAAAGTGATTAGACCTATTGCCGCTAAGCTATTACAGGGAAACCCTTTAGAATATCTCATAGGAGATGATAGCCTCCCCCAAAATAGGTTAAGTAAAAAAATAGATTTATTTTGAGTTGATTCAATGCTTGTATACATATATACTATATTTTTATTTTCTTCAAGTTTTAACTGGTGGAAGTTGGGAAAACTGGGTCGAGTTGACTAAATAAAAAATGGTATATTGAAACAGAAATGGCTTTGTCAAAAGAGGAAGGTAAATGGACTTCGCTTTTAGCAGGGCTCGAATTAGCAAAGCTTCGAGCAGCTTTGTTTGAACTTTGGCTATTCGAAATAAATTTGTATTCCCTCAAAGAGTTGGGTACAATAGAAAAAATGGAGAAAAGGCTCATTGAAGAATTGTAAAATGAAAAAAAATAGTATTCAGTTTTTAACAAGTAGAAGCAAGTGTATAATTAGTAGTTTTTTTAGTGTTAGTAATAAATGCAATGTAGTATTGCCGTATATTACTAAATAATAAAGTGTTTGTATCGTGAATTGAAAGAATAAAATAAAAAATAATACGTAAAGAAAAACAAAATCTAAATGGACCGACGAAACGTTGGAAGAAACAGAAGAATTTTAGGCATAATAGTAGCAAATGGGGTCCTAATTCAGCCTGACTACAGGTACAGGCTATAGAGTTATCGTTCAAGGATAACACTGCTACAATTTAGCAAAGGAAACACATAAATTGTGGTCCGAACAATTATAGGCTAGAAGCTGCCATTTCCGAGTGTTACGAGTAGAGATGCTTCGAAAACATGGCATTTAACGACGTAATAAGCAATAGAATTACCTTTGTTAAAGCTAACAAATACTAAGTTAGTTATATAGTTTTAACAGCAAAGGGAAGGAAAAGATATCTAAATACATAATTAAATTACTTGAGGAAAGGGATGAAAAAAAACGAGAAAAGTAACAATAAGTAAGAAAACAAAAGTGGAAGCTTAGCAAAAGTCGCCGAAGGAAGAAAAAAAAGAGTTGTTACCCAGCTGTGACTGGAACTCTGCATAAGGCGAGAAATTCGGCGAAAGAAACCGTTAATCACAGAAAATGGAGGCATGGGGATAGGTCTTAAAAGGGTCCCCTTTACCTACACAGATGACCTTCATCTGAATAATGGTGTTAGAAAAAATTCAAATTCTGAATTAGCTCCGCAAAATGAGTCACAAGAAGGTTCAAATTTGAATTTTATACCATGGGTACTTTAGAGCCATATAGACGTACAATAAGACAGTGTTCATGCTTGTTTACAAAGACTATAGGCCCATATTAGCACAAAAAGAGAAGGCAATGCATCCTTTTGGGATAGCTGATATTGTTAATTCTGGTCCGCTCTTACGGTTACTCAAAAACGAATCATCCTCAAGTCTAGTCTGATTATAAATCAGTAGAGTTTTGTCGAATATCAGATAGATTTTATATCAGATAAATACGATCTGATAGTAGAAATCAAATAGAGTGAAGCCAATAGTCCCTTATATCCCAATCGGCCGACAAGTAGATTGTGCTTAGAAAACCAACAGAAAGCTTATCACAGAATCAATTATACAGGGTGTTAATAGGTGACACTTAACTTTTAAATTTGTGCAGTGAAACTAATTAAATTACACATATTTATAATTATCATTAAAATGCGATTCTTTTTATATTTATATTGAAAAAAAATATAATTTGGGGGAATAAGTTAAAAAAAAAAAGGATAACAGTATAATTATGTGCTGCTAGCTTACTTATTTATGTGCTGCTTACTCGAAAAATACAATGCAAAATTAGATTGTATAGCGATTATTAACTAAGCTTTAAAGGTATATCTCAACCGGTCATAAAGGCATATATCACGACCAGAATAAAGCTCGGAAGTCCTAACTTTACTTTCCTAGCCTATCTAGTCATAAAAATATTTATTATATTTTACGTCCACAAGTCAGTTTTCTTTGGCCAATGCCATAAAATTATTACATAATAATAAATTACCTAAATAAAAATTAAAGTGCCTTTGAAAAAAAAATATATAATAATAACAAAGCAGTAAACAAAAGAATTTTGCAAAAAATAGGTACAAGTAATGATAAATTAATTCTAGAAACAAACAATAAGATGAGACCTAAGAATATCATCATAATTCTCGTTGTTCATGCAGTGGCCCAAGACATTTTAAAATATAGAGTAATATCCAAGCATAAAAATTCATTGCTAGCTAGCCATGATACAAAGGAGATTTTTAAGAAATTGGACCCAAAACCCTTCTAGACCTTGTTTCAATAAGTAAAAAGACTAGAAGGAAGTACGAATGACCTCAAAGAATTGACCAATTTACGCTATAACATACTATTGGCTATTGGTTTCGTACTTAGACCTTTCCTGACCATAAGAACCCTCTTGACTTTTAATTACGGAAAAATTCTGAGACTAAGAAGGTTAAAACCAAGAGAAGAACACGGGGAAACAGCTGAAATGCAGAGGTTAAACCTGGAACCCCATGAGAACGTCTAAGCCAAAAAATAGGGAAGACATTAGGTCTCCACTCGTCCTTGTTATGTCTTGTTCCCTCATTGTAGTATCGTTTACGTAAAACCGTGTGGTTATGACGCTGCAACATGCGTTTCTTAAACAGCACGGACGTGCGTGAACAATGCAGGCATGAAATATGTTGTAAAATTAGACCTCAAACTTAATAATGTAGGATAAATTATGTTTATTAAATAAGTATTGAAGAATTACATAAGCCCTTTATCGATGTTTCCGTTCTCAAAACAAATTTGAAGACATCTCTGTTTTAGATTTCCCAATGGGAATTATGTCGTTTTATTATAAACAAAAAAAAATTCGTTGTGAGTACTAATATTAGTATATTTATTTAACTCTGTCTCGTAGCGTGGGGTTCATGTACCCAATAAATGCGTGGCTTATTTGTACTATGAGTATTTACTTCAAAGAACATGTGATTCTGCCTCGTTATTTTTATTACAGGAAGTGGATGGACACATTGGATATTGAGCATTACAATGAGTTGCCCAGTGCAGATACAACCTAGTAGCATCTATTTTCATCATATCTCAACCAACGAAGAGTACTCACCATAGACTCCAGGCAATTTTCATCCCAGCTTCGTCAACGAAAACAACAGTTACCTTTGATCGTTGTTTCTTCGACCATGAACCATATTACGCATCACGTAACATTATATTTGAATCTCAGTATCCAGCACATTATCGAACTATAGAATCACATAAATTCTGAGAACCCCATCGATCAGTACAAAACATAAATACAGAAATATCGCCCTTGGTAATCATTGTAGACCCAAAAATCATATGACAGAATAGTGGTGATATTTTAAGTTAGACTGTGTTTAACAATCTTTAAAATTAATTAACACTTAGAGATTTTTGAAGAAATTTGAATGTAAAATTAAGGAAAATATTAAGTCTATTTCTGAGAACACCATTGATCAGTGCAAGATATAAATACAGAAATATCCCCCTGGATAATCATTATGGACCCCAGAATCATTTGACTGTATAGTGATGATATTTGAAGTTAAATGATATTTGAAGATATTTGAAGTTGAAGTTAAAGACAATATGTTGAAAGAGTCACTATAGTTTGATGTCAGCCCATTCCAAATCCAAACTTCAATTCCCCCGTGATTAACCTAGGAATCACAGCAAAGGTTAATCGACGCAAGCCATGAGCTAACAATGTTATAAAAGGCACAAATGAACAATTTTACGCGAGAATACATTTTCTATGTGCCTCAAAATATCCTAAAAATGAAATGCTGAGAAAAAAATAAACGCACTCTCAGGGTTTGACCCCTTAATGATAAGGCACCCTATAAACTATAAAAAAAAAGCAGGTCAAAATGAACCCTGATAGCATATGCCAACACCTGTAGTGGGAAGCATCATTTCCCAGTTGACAATTAGAGAAAACTTGTCGTGTGAACACAATCAGGCTCGAACTGTTCCATGAAGAAACCATAACGTAAGTGCTCCAAAATGTTGCCAATACAAAAAGAGTGAAGGACAATAATTTACAACAGAAGGATTAAGTACACTAGAGACTCGAAGGTGATGAAATAAATTTGAACTTACATATTGTACTTCTTAATAACTTTGATAACTCAAAAATATCCTATGATTTACGTGCGTGGCAAACAGTCCAAGTGAAAGTGTTTTTGTCACCAGTGAAAATGGTAAACATAATATTGTGTGTTATAAATCATTCATGTATGTACCGCTAGATGTCCAAGAAGAATTAGGTGTAGTATTATCATGTTATTCATTTAATGTAGCGTAGATAGAAAGTAGTATGCCATATAGACAGCAAAATAAAAAAAAAAGCCTCGTAAAAAGTGAATTCAAAAAAAACTTATGTAAAGGTAGAATAGCCCCAACCTTGTTGGAAATGTAAAAGTAATCAGTGTTAGATGTAGAAAAAAAATCTTTAGTATAGTAGCTAGCCTAGAACCATGAATAATCTTAGTCCGGTAGATGAATTTTAGATTGGGATGTAGAATAAAATAAGAAAAGTAACAAAGAAAATTTTTAGCACTCCTGATCAACCCATAACATAAATATAAAATAATTATGTAGAAGAAATATTTAATAAATGGCGAACATTTTAAAAGCCCAAAGGCAAGCAAATACTAATGAAGGGGCGTCATTAATTGATGGGAAGGGTAATATGTACCATGAGTAAAATGCGATGTATTTAAAATACCAAAATAAAGTTCCTTCTTTTTAAAGATAATTCCGACTTCCTCTAATTAAGTTAAATCTAGTTTCAAAAATGAAAAGTCCTTAATCAGAAAAGAGAAAAAGGGCAGTCACCCCCGGACAAAGAACAGCGCTATCCAAGCCTTAGATTTCGCTAAGAGAGTGAGTAATAAAAAAAAGATGCTACGTACAATATTTCTAAGGAAGTTTAAACTATAAGAGCCATGTGAACGCTTGAATCATCAGAAATATTTAAAAGAATTTATTGGACGAAAGGTTCGCATTCTTGGACCACTCGGGCCAATTATGAGCCAGTTCTTACAGCGCAGGACTGAAGAGCTACGTTTGATAGTGGGGTAAAAGTGCTTTTTGAAATTATTCGTAATGTAGAGTCAGGACCATTCAGACAGAAGTCTTAATTTCTTTCATGTTGTATCTCGGTCACCGTTATTGTCATTTGGAGTGACCCATTGCTGTGCACCTAAATATGTAGGTTCAGTAAATCTATTGCTTTTTTATATGTATTTATTCCATTTTATGTGTCTGTATTTAGCCTAATAACAGGTAATTAGTTCGCAAAATCTCCAAGGTAACGTTCCCAGGGAATCGGATCTCCAGATAGCTCAAGAAAAAGGGTCACGTTTACAAGGCTATACATTTTATTTTCACTCAATAATTGAGGGTGGCGCAGGCCTTGTTCGCATAATCTTCAGCGCTATAAGCGGCGCTATCGGAGAAATTACAAGGTGTAAGTTCACGACCTTTGGGCAGAATATCGCCTTTGACGCGGTCAATATTTAGTACCCTACTTAGTATAGCCAGCCAATTTTTCATCGCTACAAAACCCTCAGGACAAGGGTTTTAAGTTATGTCCTGGGGGCATATAAGGTTTTTATAGAAGGCGTTGTCGTAGAAACTTCAAAAAAGGCTCATTTGATTGGAAATTCAAAGGGCTAGTCCCCTTTTTAATAGTCGAAAGTGATTGGAGGGCAACTAGCCCCTCCCCCCCCCCGACGCCAATCATTTCCCCAAACACATCCAATCAAAATTTTGAGATAGCCATTTTGTTCAGCGTAGTTGATTCCCAGATAGAAAATATGTTTTTGAGGAGGACACTCCCCCAAAACCCTCGGGGCAAGGGTTTTAAGTTATGCCCTGAGGGCATATAAAAACTATGTTGGCACAATGTACCATTTTTTTTTCCTTCAAAGCAGGGCACTTCATATAGAAGCAATCGTCGAAGAGACTTCAAAAGGGGTTCATTCGATTGGAAATCGAGATTTCTAGTGCCATTTTTAATAGTCGAAAGTGATTGTAGGCCAACTATACCACCACCCCCCCCCTAAGGGCAAGGGTTTTAAGTTATGCCCTGGGGGCATATAAGGTTTTTATAGAAGGCGTTGTCATAAAAACTTCAAAACAGGCTCATTCGATTGGAAATTCGAAGGGCTAGTACCCTTTTTAATAGCCGAAAGTGATTGGAGGGCAACTAGCCCCCGCCCAAACGCCCATCATTCCCCCAAACGCATCCAATCAAAACTTTGAGATAGCTGTTTTGTTCAGCGTAGTTGATTTCCAGATGGAAAATATGTTTTTGAGGAGGATACTCCCCCACAACCCTTAGGGCAAGTGTTTTAAGTCCTGCCCTGGGATCCTAGAAGTATTCGGAATAAAGTATTGATGGAGCCAATTCAGAAAAGGCTTATTCGATTATCAATTCCATGGACTAGTTACCTTTTTAATATTCTAAAGTGATTGAAGGGCACCTAGCCCCCCCACGCACACCATTTCCCAGACACATCCCAACAACATTGTGAGATATCCATTTTGTTCAGCGAAGTTAATTTCCAGATAAAAAATATGTTTTTGAGGAGGACACTCCCCCACGTTGAGCGTAGTTGATTTCCATATAGAAAATATGTTTTTGAGGAGGACACTCTCCCACATCCCTCAGGTCAAGGGTTTTAAGTCGTGCCCTGGGGGCATATAAGGTTTTTATAGAAGGCATTGTCGTAGAAACTTCAAAAAAAGCTCATTCGATTGGAAATTCAAAGGGATAGTGCCCTTTTGAATAGTCGAAAGTGATTGGAGGGCAACTAGCTCCCCCCCCCACGCCCATTACTTCCCCAAAAACAACCAATCAAAATTTTAAGATAGCCATTTTATTCAGCTTAGTTGATTTCCAGATATAAAAGGTATTTTTGAGGAGGACACTCCCCTAAAACCCTCAGGACAAGGATTATAAGTTATGCCCTGGGGGCATATAAGGTTTTTATTGAAATCTTTACTTCGTACACTTAAACAAGAACTCATTCGAGTTGAAACTCATAGGGATATTGCTCTTTTTAATAGTCGAAAGTGATTTGAGGGCAACTAACCCCCCTCTCACGCACACCTTTTCCCCACACACATCCAATCAAAATTTTTAGATAGCCATTTTATTCAACCTAGTTAAAATTTTTGGAAAGTAGGTCTTTAAGGATGACAACCCCTCCCCCACAGCCCTCCGGGCATGGGTTGTAAGTTATACCCTGGGGCATATAAAGTTTTATTGAAAGCGTTGTCGTAGAAACTTCAAAAGGGTTCATTCAATTGGAAATTGAAAGGGCTAGTGCCTTTTTTAATAGTTGAAAGTGATTGGATGGCGACTAACCTCTCATGCCCACCATTTTCCCAAACACATCCAATCAAAATTTTGAGATATCCATTTTGTTCAACATAGTTGAACGTTTTGAAAATTAGTTCTTTTAGTATGATCACCCCCTCAGAGTACTCGGTGCAAGAGTTTTAAGTTATGCCCCGGGGGCATATAAGGCTTATATTGAAAGTTGTTGTATAAATCATAGGCAGCAGGATTGCACTGCCTAAGTAAAGAACGGGGACACTCGAGAACGAAACAAGAAACGGGACTAAGTAAAGAGGAGGACACTCCCCCAAAACCCTCAAGGCAGAGGTTTTAAGTTATGCCCAGGGGGCATATAGGAACGATGTTGGCACAATGTATTATTTATTATTTTTTTCATTTAGAGCACAAAAAAATTTTATTTTTTCAGTAAAGTGCAAATTTTCTTCTGGCTTTGGGAAGGCATAGGGGTTTTGCGCCCAACTTATGTTATTTCTGCTCGTTTTGAGTTTGATTCGGTTAATTATTGTAATTTCTGTTCTTTTTGGGTTTCATTTATTTATCGATGATGATTTGTGGTAGTTTCACGCTTGGTATGTTATTTTATTTTATTTTTGCTCATTTTTTGTTTAATGGAGTTCTTTACTTTTCTTTGAAAAACTTATTTTGTGGAAAAAGTTTTTTAAATTAATTCGAAAAAACGACGTAAGTTTGGGCATTGAATTGTAAGGTTGGCTTTAGTTCATTACTTAGCTTTTGAGTTCGCTCACTACTAACCCAGCTGAGTCAGCAGCCAGTGAAGATCCACTGCAGTCAGCCAGTGGTTCAGTCAGTTATTCAGTGGTTGCAGTCAGCCAGTGAAACAGTGCAGTCAGTCATTTTTCGTTTGTCGAGTGGGGTTTTACGTCGTCCGATGGAAAAGAAAAGTCTTGATGTGAATAGATAATTGGGTCGGTTCCATTTTGAATTACAGTTGAAGAGTGATTTTTTACAGTCGACAATTTTTTTTTAAATAACAAAAACATGAAGATTGATTGCCAGAAAAGCTTTGATGCTTCTGTTAAGATGATTTTTAAAGGTAATTATTGTTACCTTAATTTATTGTTACCCCAACAACTTTTTTGTAAAATTTTGCTTCCGCAGCCAGATTTTATGGTGTCCACTAGAGAATCAACCTTGATGTGGGCGAAAATTCGGTTCATTTCTGCTTTGGATCGGCGTTGAAAATTAATCTTTTCCGACCGGTAAAGTTTCATCTAAAATAAAATGACTGGACAATAAAAATCAAACTTACTATCACTATTCTACTTTAGATAGGAAATATGCTTTAACTTTCTTGGAAAATACAATAGAATTTCACTTTCAATCAGGCATTCACACTGGGATCCATATGGTAAAGTTGCTCGGTCATTTTTGCTTGACGAAATCTACCTCCTTCTGCCAGAAGTTAGGTTAACATTTGTAAACATTATTTATCGTAACGTAGTGTCTCGGAATAACGAAAAGGTTATGTAATTTTAATGTTGGAACGATTTTCAACCTTTAGTTTTTACGGTAATATTCGGTACTGAAAGACCCGTTAAAATCAGAAATGTCTAACTTACCTCATATGACCATTTTACAAGGATTTCGAATTTGCCACTTTGATCTTTTTGTCGTAAACTGACATCTACTGATTCTACGCAAAATGAATAATCCCTCCTTGTTATAACTTCCCAGTTCACTAAATCTCTGGAAAGAAATGCAAAATGTAAATAGAGCTCATAAAGATAATGCTCGTATCACATCTTAGCGTATTATATCTAAACGCTTTCATCTCTAAATATAATTTCTTATCTGAGATTTTCACACTACTGAGATACTTGTCAAAAACGCTTACACAGCCATTGTCAAAAGAAGAGTCAATTTGATCAAAAGCAGGATCACTCAAAATGGAGGATAGGGGCGGATCTAGGATTTTTTTAGGGGGGGGGGCAAAATAGGTTGGTTCGATAAACCTGCGTTAGGAGCAAGTTTAATTAACGCAAACTTGCGTTAATTAAGTAAACTACACTACTTTAGACTAAGTTACGGGGGGGGCACCCCTCACCCCTCCCCTGGATCCACCACTGATTGAGGAGGAGATAACTGTGAAAGGAGGAGTCAAGTCCTCCTAATGGATCAAAGGAGGATATAACTGTCAAAACGCTTACATAGCTATTGTCAAAAGGACGATCACTTTGATCCTCCTGTTCAAAAAAAATTTCTGTAAAATACCAAGGACATCAAAATGAAAACATTTTTGTCCACGGGCTTCATATCAGGTCTATTGTCCCAAATTATGTCCTGTAAACCGCAACTGTCACCGCAAGTAACCGCAATTTTCTACGATTCTTCTTTTGGTTGTTACAAAATTATGAATGTTAGAAGCCTTGCGAAAAGTTTCACCAGTGTTGCAAAGCTGAACCGGGAACAAAAAAAAATAAGCGAAAACTAATTGGGTAAATTTGATAACGCTTTTCGAAAAATTCAAAGATGTCGCAGAAATATACAATTATTCATTTAAGGAAGACATGTCATAGAAAAATAATTTTTTTCAAACAGTTCGTGGTGACGAACTGTAAGTAAGGAGCGACGCAGCTCAATAATAACAAAACTCTAAGAAACAGAGTCTTGATAACAATATGTACATCAAAAGAATCGAATTTTGATGTTCATTCAAAATATGGAAAATTCATAAAATTTTATGGTACCCACCAAGAGTTAGGAGCCTGAGAAAACTTGCCAAATTTTATAAAAAGGGGGAGAATATCCAAAAACATCAAGTGATCTTAATGAAAATCACTCCATCAGAATCGGCATATCAGAGAACAGTAGTAACCACATATGGAATTTGCTTGCAGGTATAGCAATTGCCATGCTATTTGCTTGCAGGTATAGGACCATGCAACTTGCTTGCGTATATAGCAATTTCAATGTTATTCTACAGGGCATTACACCTTTTCAAAGAGATTCAGAGCTCCCTCACATTCCGGGCCAACCAGATATGTTTCTAGGCAAACCAGACATGGTCTTATACTTTTGAGGACTTGTCTTTCACTTTGATGAAGGACAAGTTGTTCTGACGCAATTTACCAGATTTCTAATTCAAGGTATATACATGTCTTTGTGACATTTTTGCAAAAAGGGATAATGAGATTCGCAAATTGGACGTGTGAGGATAGTACGAATTGCTTGTGAAAAACCCCGGATGAATTAGTTGAAAATAAAGTTTTAACGGACAAGTTTTTCTGACACAATTTACAGACCAAATTTCAAGTTCATATATTTTTTGATAACTCGATAGGTGATTTGAATAAAAGGAATTCAAATATTTTGTCTATGAAATAGAAGCTAACTCAATTTGCGAAAAGGTATTCCATTTGCACAACTCTGATCTGATTGAATTGTCGCCGACAGTGAGATTTAATCATTGCTAAGCCTATTGTTATTGCGAAAGGGTTACCCAATTTACTTCTTAGTGTTAAATGACAGATCTCCAAATACGTTCATTTTGAAAAGCAGACAAAAAATTGGATTGTTATTGCGAGAGGGTTACCCAATTTACAGCTTAGTGTTAACTGACAGAGTTCCAAATACGAACATTTTGAAAAGCAGACAAAAAATTGGACATTATAATCAGAATTATTTGATTAATATTTAAAAAGGGGTAATGAGATATATGATCTGTATAATACACAAGTGATGTTTGATAAGTATTGTCAATTTAAAATAGGATCTAACGTTCCCTTCGTCCCCCCCCATTTCTGAGGGCAGGGAGGGGCGGGGTCAATTTTGGAGGCCCGAAGGAGTTGTTAACTCAGGTAATTTGTTATAAATTTGAAAAATGCCTAACGACGAATCGGAAATGTATTTTTTCTTTACATGGTGTTCGTTCAAAAAGCGAGGATTTCTGTTAAATAAATAATTTTTATACCTTTTAAAATAGCTTTACGGGGTTTGAGGGACTCTGTTGTTTTATTCTGTGTGATTTTTTCTTTACATGGTGTTCGTTCAAAAAGCGAAGATTTCTGTTAAATAAATAATTGTTATACCTTTTAAAATAGCTTTACGGGGTTTGAGGGACTCTGTTTTTTTATTCAGTGTGATTTTTTCTTTACATGGTATTCGTTCAAAAAGCGAGGATTTCTGTTAAATAAATAATTGTTATACCTTTAAAAATAGCTTTACGGGGGTTTGAGGGGCTCTGTTGTTTTATTCCGTGTGATTTTTTATTTACATGGTGTTCGTTCAAAAAGCGAGGATTTATGTTAAATAAATTATTCTTATATTTTTTTACGTTCAATTGAAAGCGAGGATTTCTGTTAAATAAATAATTGTCATACCTTTTAAAATAGCTTTACGGGGGTTTGAGGGGCTCTGTTGTTTTATTCCGTTTGATTTTTTCTTTACATGGTGTTCGTTCAAAAAACGAGGATTTCTGTTAAATAAATAATTGTTATACCTTTTAAAATAGCTTTACGGGGTTTGAGGGACTCTGTTGTTTTATTCCGTGTGATTTTTTTCTTTACATGGTGTTCGTTCAAAAAAGCGAGGATTTCTGTTAAATAAATAATTCTTATATTTTTTCCGTTCAATTGAAAGCGAGGATTTCTGTTAAATAAATAATTCTTATACATTTTAAAATAGATTTACGGGGTTTGAGGGGCTCTTTTGTTTTATTCCGTGTGATTTTTTTCTTTACTTGGTGTTCATTCAAAAAGCGAGGATTTCTGTTAAATAAATAATTCTTATACCTTTTAAAATAGCTTTACGGGGGTTTGAGAGACTCTTTGTAAATATTCATCGGGGTTTTATTTTTTCTGTTCAAATATTTTCAGTGTAAGCCAATATAATTACCACATTCTTTTATTCTAACTTAACTTTTAGGAATAGAGTTTCGGTTACTATTGAGCCTTACGTGCCTGAAATCATGAATTAAAATATTTAATTAGCTGTTTGGGTTTTCAGACATAGTTTTTTAGATGTTCATGGGTGTTAGGTTCCTGGAGGGTTTTATGACTCCTCCCTCCAATGAATTCAGATGGCTTTAGGACTCATCCCCCTAGCCATAACTCCATTCAACCTTGAGCGAAGATATAAAAGTTTGATGAAGTATTTTTCTACTCAACAACTACATTAATAACTTCGAAGATGATAGGACTGTATGACACAGAATTTATCAGTTAACGAGAGTTCAATGACTCCTCCCCGCAATGACTTCCAGGGGTTTTATGACTCCTCCCCACAATGAATTCAGATGGTTTTAGGACTCATCCCTCTAGCCATAACTCAATTCAACCTTGAGCGAAGGTATAAAAGTTTGATGAAGTATTTTTCTACTTAAAAACTACATTAATAAATTCCAAGATAATAGGACTGTATGACACAGAATTTATCAGTTTCAAAAAATCATCTTGTGGTGCTATATTTGAATGTGCATTTTTATTATTGTCTATGGAACTCGAAGAAATTGACTGTTATCATTGGATAGTGAACTATAACATGTTTGAGTATGATAAGAGCTTGTGGAGTACTACATTACGTCATATAAACAGACTGGAATTCTACGATAGAGTGATTACACCACTTAATAATGCTGGTCGAGAACTGAGAAATGTTCAAGACGAGGTCAGTGAAATTTGCAGCTTTTTCGGGGTTGAAGAGCTCTACGTAAAGGGCAATGTACCTACAGATAAAGTTTTAATTCAAAAGTGTGACCCTAGGATTCCACTTTTCAATATAGAAGAGTTTAAGTGTCCTAAATTTGAAGGGCGTTATCACCGTCCTGAAGACGAGGTTAGGTTCTTCGCACAGTGGATACCTAAGAACATACCTGATCGTGATAAATCCATAAGAAATATTAAAAACTATTCTATATCATGGGACCATCGTTTGTGGATGTTTAAGAGTGAACTCTAAGTACTATTTTTTATGTAAACATTTTTTGTTGTTTTTTTTCTCAAAAAAAACTGTTAATACGTTTAAGCAATAAATATCTTTAAGCTTAACCCGTCTTTATTCTTTAGAATATTTCTATTGTAAGCAAGTAAAAAACTCTTTCCTGAAGTCACCTCTTGGATACACAATGCAGAAACTTCATTTAAGAAACTATGAAAAAATTGTAAGTAAGTAAGTAACAAATTCTTTCTTGAAGTCACCTCTTGGATACAGAATACAGAAATTTCATTAAAGAAATTATGAAAAAATTGTAAGTAAGAAGCAAATTCTATCTTGAATTCACATGCTGGATAAACAAAGACATTTCGTTCATGAAATTATGACAAAATTCTAAGTAAGTAACAAACACTTTATTGTTTACATGACTTAGATACATGATGTAGAAATTTAATTCAAGAAATTATGAAAAAATTCTCAGTAAGTAACAATTTATTTCTTGAAGTCAACTCTTAGATACACAATGCGGAAATATCATTCAAGAAATTATAAAAGTATTTGTAAGTAAGTAACAAATTCTTTATTGATTTCACCTCTTGAATATACAGTACAGATACTTCATTCCATGAATTATGAAAAAATCGCAAGTAAGTAGCTTCTTTTCTCTTTATCACAAACAATTTTCACTTAGCTACATGATGTAGAAATTTCATTCAAGAAATTTTTTAAAACTTCTCAGTCAGTAACAATTTCTTTCTTGAAGTCAACTCTTGGATACACAATACGGAAATTTCATTCAAGAAATTATAAAAAATTGTAACTAAGTAGCAAATTCTTTCTTGAATTCACCTGTTGGATAAACAAAAAGACATTTCGTTCAAGAAATTATGACAAAATTCTAAGTAAATAACAAACTCTTTATTGTTTTCACGAGTTAGATATACGATGTAGAAATTAAATTCATGAAATTACGAAAAAATTCTCAGTAAGTAACAATTTCTTTCTTGAAGTCAACTCTTGGATACACAATACGGAAATTTCATTCAAGAAATTATGAAAATATTTGTAAGTAAGTAACAAACTCTTTATTGATTTCACCTCTTGGATATACAGTACAGATACTTCATTCAAGAAATTATGAAAAAATCGCCAATAAGTAACTTTTTTTTCTCTTTATCACAAACAATTTTCACTTACCTAAACGATGTAGAAATTTAATTCAATATACTTTGAAAATATTCTCAGTAACAAGTTCTTTCTTGAAATCTACTCTTGGATACACAATACAGAAATTTAATTCTAGAAATTATGGAAAAACTTTAACTAAATATTAAATTCTTTTTTGAATTCACATGTTGGATTAACAAAAAGACATTTCATTCAAGAAATTATGACCAAATTCTAAGTAAGTAACAAACTCTTTATTGTTTTCACGAGTTAGATATACGATGTAGAAATTAAATTCAAGAAATTATGAAAATATTTGTAAGTAAGTAACAAGCTCTTTATTGATTTCACCTCTTGAATATACAGTACAGATACTTCATTCAAGAAACGTGATTAAACACGTTTTAAAACTACAAACTATTTGCATGCCTTTCCTTGGCACCTTTACAAACGAGCGGGGATTCCCCACTGGTTCCTACATATTGCAAAAGTGAGCAGTACGAAAACTCCACGTTTTCAGCCAGACTGGTTTTTTAGACACCTCCCATTTTTAGGAACCAATCAGAGACAGCGGAGGTTGCTCAATATACAATAACTTGATTGGTGATTGGTTACACACCACGAAAGTGCATACATAGTGAGAGAGACATGCAAAGTCGACATAGCTTTATTTCATTTTTTAAGGTTAATTTAGACGAGGTTACGTGCGCACACGTAACCTCGTCTAAATTAACCTTAAAAAGAAATGAAATAAAGCTATGTCGACTTTGCATGTCTCTCTCACTATGTATGCACCGTCGTGGAGTGTAACCAATCACCAATCAAGTTATTGTATATTGAGCAACCTCCGCTGTCTCTGATTGGTCCCTAAAATGGGTGTTGTCTAAAAAACCAGTCTGGCTGAAAACGTGGAGTTTTCGTACTGCTCACTTTTTGCAATGTGTAGGAACCAGTGGGGAATCCCCGCTCGTTTGGAGAGGTGCCAAGGAAAGGCAAGCAAATAGTATATAGTTTCAAAACGTGTTTAATCACGTTTCTTGAATGAAGTATCTGTACTGTATATTCAAGAGGTGAAATCAATCAAGAGCTTGTTACTTACTTACAAATATTTTCATAATTTCTTGAATTGTGTATTGTGTATCCAAGAGTTGACTTCAAGAAAGAAATTGTTACTTACTGAAAATTTTTTCATAATTTCTTGAATTAAACTTCTACATCGTGTAGCTAAGTAAAAATTGTTTGTGAAAAAGAGAAAAAAAGTTACTTACTTGCGATTTTTTCATAATTTCTTGAATGAAGTATCTGTACTGTATATCCAAGAGGTGAAATCAATAAAGAGTTTGTTACTTACTTACAAATATTTTCATAATTTCTTGAATGAAATTTCCGTATTGTGTATCCAAGATTTGACTTCAAGAAAGAAATTGTTACTTACTGAGAATTTTGTCATAATTTCTTGAATTTAATTTCTGCATCGTATATCTAACTCGTGAAAACAATAAAGAGTTTGTTACTTACTTAGAATTTTGTCATAATTTCTTTAACGAAATGTCTTTTTGCTTATCCAACGGGTGAATTCAAGAAATAATTTTATACTTAGTTAAAATTTTTTCATAATTTCTTGAATTAAACTTCCGTATTGTGTATCCAAGAGTTGACTTCAAGAAAGAAATTGTTACTTACTGAGAATTTTTTAATAATTTCTTGAATTAAATTTCTACATCACGTAGCTAAGTGAAAATTGTTTGTGATAAAGAGAAAAAAAGTAACTTACTTGCAATTTTTTCATAATTTCTTGAATGAAGTATCTGTACTGTATATCCAAGAGGTGAAATCAAAAAAGAGCTTGTTAACTACTTAAAAATATTTTCATAATTTCTTGAATGAAATTTCCGTATTTTGTATCCAAGAGTTGACTTCAAGAAAGAAATTGTTACTTACTGAGAATTTTTTCATAATTTCTTGAATTAAATTTCTACATCGTGTATCTAAGTCATGTAAACAATAAAGAGTTTGTTACTTACTTAGAATTTTGTCATAATTTCTTGAACGAAACGTCTTTGTTTATCCAGCAGGCGAATTCAAGAAAGAATTTTCTACTTACTTACAATTTTATCAAAGTTTCTTTAATGACATTTCTGTATTGTGTATCCAAGAAGTGACTTCAAGAAGGAATTTGTTACTTACTTACTTACAATTTTTTCATAATTTGTTTAATGAAGTTTCTGCATTGTGTATCAAAGAGGTAACTTCAAGAAAGAATTTGTTACTTGCTTACAATAGAACTATTCTAAAGAATAAAGACGGGTTAAGCTTAAAGATATTTATTGCTTAAACGTATTAACAGATATTTTTTTTAGAAAAAAACAACAAATGTTTACATAAAAAATAGTACTTAGAGTTCACTCTTAAACATCCACAAACGATGGTCCTATGATATAGAATAGTTTTTAACATGTCTTATGGATTTATCACGATCAGGTATGTTCTTAGGTATCCACTGTGCGAAGAACCTAACCTCGTCTTCAGGACGGTGATAACCCCCTTCAAACTTAGGACACTTAAACTCTTCTAGATTGAAAAGTGGAATCCTAGGGTCACACTTTTGAATTAAAACTTTATCTGTAGGTACATTGCCCTTTACGTAGAGCGCTTCAACCCCGAAAAAGCTGCAAATTTCACTGACTTCCTCCTGAACATTTCTCAATTCCCGACCAACATTATTAAGTGGTGTAATCACTCTATCGTAGAATCCCAGTCTGTAATGTAGTACTCCAAAAACCTTTATCATACTCAAACATGTTAAAGTTCACTTTCCAATGACAACAGTCAATTTCTTCGAGTTCCATAGACAATAAAAAAAATGCACATTCAAATATAAAACCGCGAGATGATTTTTTCAAACTGTTAAATTCTGTGTCATACAGTCCTATCATCTTGGAAGTTATTAATGTAGTTGTTAAGCAGAATAATTCTTCATCAAACTTTTATATCTTCGCTCAAGGTTGAATGGAGTTATGGCTAGGGGGATGAGTCCTAAAACCATCTGAATTCATTGTGGGAAGGAGTCATAAAACCCCTCGAAGTCATTGCGGTGAGGAGTCACTGAACTCTCTGTAACTGATAAATTCTGTCATACATTCCTATCATATTGAAAGTTATTAATGTAGTTGTTAAGTAGAAAAATACTTCATCAAACTTTTATATCTTCGCTCAAGGTTGAATGGAGTTATGGCTAGGGGGATGAGTCCTAAAGCCATCTGAATTCATTGGAGGGAGGAGTCATAAAACCCTCCAGGAACCTAACACCCAGGAACATCTAAAAAACTATGTCTGAAAACCCAAACAGCTAATTAAATATTTTAATTCATGATTTCAGGCACGTAAGGCTCAATAGTAGCCGAAACTCTATTCCTACAAGTTAAGTTAGAATAAAAGAATGTGGTAATTATATTAGCTTACACTGAAAATAATTGAACAGAAAAAATAAAACCCCGATAAATATTTACACAGAGTCTCTCAAACCCCCGTAAAGCTATTTTAAAATGTGTAATAATTATTTATTTAAGATAAATCCTCGCTTTTTGAATGAACACTAAATAAAGAAAAAAATCACACGGAATAAAACAATAGAGCCCCTCAAACCCCGTAAAGCTATTTTAAAAGGTATGAGAATTATTTATTTAACACAAATCCTCGCTTTCAATTGAACGGAAAAATATAAGAATTATTTATTTAACAGAAATCCTCGCTTTTTTGAACGAACACCTTGTAAAGAAATCACACGGAATAAAACAACAGAGTCCCTCAAACCCCGTAAAGCTATTTTAAAAGGTATAACAATTATTTATTTAACAGAAATCCTCGCTTTTTGAAAGAGCACCATGTAAAGAAAAAATCACACGGAATAAAACAACAGAGCCCCTCAAACCCCCGTAAAGCTATTTTAAAAGGTATAACAATTATTTATTTAACAGAAATCCTCGCTTTCAATTGAACGGAAAAATGTAAGAATTATTTATTTAACAGAAATCCTCGCTTTTTGAACGAACAAAAAATCACACGGAATAAAACAACAGAGTCCCTCAAACCCCGTAAAGCTATTTTAAAAGGTATAACAATTATTTATTTAACAGAAATCCTCGCTTTTTAAACGAACACCAGTACAGAAAAAATCACACGGAATAAAACAAATAGTCCCTCAAACCCCGTAAAGCTATTTTAAAAGGTATAACAATTATTTATTTAACAGAAATCCTCGCTTTCAATTGAACAGAAAAAATATAAGAATTATTTATTTAACAGAAATCCTCGCTTTTTGAACGAACACCATGTAAAGAAAAAATACATTTCCGATTCGTCGTTAGGCATTTTTCAAATTTATAACAAATTACCTGAGTTAACAACTCCTTCGGGCCTCCAAAATTGACCCCTCCCCACCCGGCCCTCATAAATGGGGAGGTGGGACGAAGGGAAAGTTAGATCCTATTTTAAATTGACAATACTTATCGTTTGGCTAGTGCTTTTAACCTAGGTTGATGTGAGATAAAATGAATTGAAATAGCAAAGTGGGCGGAGTTTTGTTCTGTGAATGCGAACAAGTTCTTTTTATGTAAGGAGTCTGCTAATTGATGATTACGCATAAACAGAAGTCAATTTATTAGCTGAGGGTTCCAATGCGAAGATTTCAGGATTTCCTGTTTGGCAATTTATGTGTTAGCCATGCATTAACGGCTTAGCGAACTGCACGACGCTACTTACGTGGATAAATAAGAAGTACTTTTTCCGGTAAGAATATTCTAATTTTTTATTTACTGGTTTGTGATGACGAGGAATAAGCGTAAACGTAAATCAGAGGACCAATTTGGATCGGTTTCGCATGACGAATCTGGGCATTCATCTTCAACGCAAAAGTCAATAAATCGTGCTTCGATCCAGTCATTAGCGGACGATTTCTCGAAAATTCTTGAAATTGTAACGGAGTCTCAAAGTACATTAAAATCAATTGACACGAGATTGGCTAATCTAGAAAATCGAGTAATTTCTGTGGAAAATGCTCAAGCTATCTTACAATCCAATGTTGCTCAAGTTGGTAAAAATTGCGATGCAGTAAATGAATAAGTAATTTCACTAAAAACGCAAATGAATATTGTATCTACTGAAGCAAAATATTACCGTGAAATGGCATCTTCGTTGTCGGCAAGATTAATGTCAGTGGAACATTTATCTAAAGAAAATAACATTATTGTGTGGAATACGGTTTGTGATGATGTAGCCACTGCTAAAAGTTTATTTCAAGAAATATGTACCACTGGTTTAGAATTAACAAAGGTTCCAGAATTTACAATTGTGACGAATAAAAAAGAGCAAAAGTTTTTCAAAGTGAATGTTCAATCACGCGAGGCGAAGTTAATGATTTTACGTAATGGGAAAAAACTTAAGAATAAGACTTTCGGTTCAAATACAGCTATGAATAATGTTTACGTCAGCGATGATGCTCCATTGTGTGTTCGTGAAGCGCGGAAGAGACTTTACGAGACTAAATCTAAATTGAGAAGAAAGAGTATTCCAGCTTGGGTGTCTAATACTGTTCCTCCCTTCATTCAGATTGAGAGAGAAGGTGTTGGAAAAGTGAAATATATGTATAATGAGCCAATACCAGAGCTACTTGATTGTTGATTCTAGCATTTCATTTTGTTTTGTTTTGATGTTTAGAGTCATTTTTTGCTATTATAAGATGAATTTTGTATTCATGGTTAGCGGCACTAGCACAAGTGTGTGCCTGATGAAGAAAACCAATTATATTTTTCCTCGATTGCAATATCCTGTATTTTTTAATTTGAGTGAGATTTGTCCCCTTTAATTGTCCATGAGTTTTTTTTGTTTATGGTGTGTGGGCAGTGGGTGCAGCGGTAGGGATTTTATTTTGTACGAGACGGTGGAGCGTGTTCTACTGTCTTGTATGGACGGTTCCATGTTGTTTTACTTATTGTTTATGATGATATTGCAGGGTGGTTTTCGTCGCTATTTATGTTATGTTGTATCTTTTTATTTTGTATTTTATTTATGATAAATTTTATTTTTAATTTATTTTCTCTTTTTTTTAGTTTTTTTTCTTTTGTTATTGATTGCGGCCCTCCTGGATACTGGAGATCACTTGTGGTTGTTGTAAGTAGAGTTAATTTTTCTATGAGTTTTCTCGTTTGCCTCCTAAGCTTGTGTCTTGAAAAAATGAGTTGGATTATGACAATAATAGATTGAAAAAACTTGAGAGAAATTCGTTGAGTTGGGATGTTCTGGGGAATGTGGTCTTAAATCCGGATTATGATGAGGGAACGATGGAGGATTTTCCAGTGGTTAAATATAAATTTCCAGTTGATATTGGAAATAAATCTACTATGGGTCAGCAAAGTTTGAGCATATTCCATTTGAATTGTCAAGGTCTTTCTAGTTCATTTAATTTATTAACCGAACTATGGAAGTTTTCTGAGTTGGATGTGCTTGTATTGAATGAAACGTGGCTTCGTAATCATACAATTAGTCTACTTGAAATTGATAGTTATGACTGTGTGACGCAAAATAGGGAATCACGATTACATGGTGGATTGGCTTTATATTGCAGGAAGAATATTTCAATGAAAATACGGAATGATCTACGTGTGAATAAAGAGATGGTTTTTGAAACAATGGTGGTTGAACTTTGTAAGTCAGGAAAATTTTTCTTGGTGGTAGCTGTTCATTAAACTCCATCTAGAAATGTACAGGAATTCAATGATTCGCTGGAGTGGCAAACGGATACGTTGTCAGGTTCAAATCACTCATGCTTTGTTTATGGAGACTTTGATCTTGTTCTATTTTAAGTAAATGTAAACCTGAGAATTCGTGAGTTTTTATATGTTATGTTGGGTTGCGGTTTAAGACCGACAGTTAATATATGTAGTCGAGTAACTTTGCGCTCAGAATCACTTTTGGATAATATATTTGTTAATGTGAAGCATGATTTTGCTGATGTTATTTTGAATGATGTTTCTGATCATTTTGGTGTTCTTGTTGTTATTAGAGAGTTTGGTTTTCCTATAGCTATGAATATACCATCACAAATTTATGTATTAAAAATGCACGCCGAGGCTGTTAACATATTGAGAAGAAAAATAAAGAATACTCAATTTGACTTTTTAGAAAGTACTGATCTGCAAGTGAATGAAAAGTTTTCATTGTGGTATTCAGAAATAACTAAATTACTAAGAGAAAGTTGTACAGTTATTAAAAAGCCGGCGTTTCATGTTACCCCTAGAAAACCCTGGGTTACTAGAGGACTGATTAAGGCCATATCAAATCGAAGACTGCTATATAAATATTCTGTAGTGTCTCCTGAGGCGAAAGTGAGATACAAGAAATATAATTGTGAACTCAATAACCTATTACGAGAAGTGAGAATTGATTATTATCGAAATGAGTTTAAAAAAAGTGCAGGTAATCCCAGGCGAACGTGGAGAGTAATTCACTCTGTTCTCAGCCCTTCCAAAAGTTCAATTTTACCTGAAAATTTCAACACTGATGCTTCGATTGTAGATAATATGTGTGACCATTTTTCTATTGTTGGTAAACGGATAGCGAACTCCACGAGAAAATTTTCTGAGGATGGAACATACCACCAGTTTTTACCTGAGGAAAGTGATGTATCTGCATATCTGAAACCAGTAACTGCTAGTGAATTACGTACCACATTGTGGAACATGAGGAATAATGCTTCGGGTGCTGACTTCCTTTCATTGCGTGTACTTAAGTATGTTTTCTCGGAAATATGCGACCAGGTTTGTGTTCTATTTAATATGTGCCTAAAAATTGGTGTTTTTCCCGATTTTATGAAAATTGCTCCGCTTTTTAGAGTGGTTCCGCTTTTAAAGGGCGGGGAAAAAAATGTGCCGAATGATTCTAGGCCTATTTCATTGCTGCCAGTTTTATCGAGAGTTTTTGAAAAATTGATTAGTGGCAGGATGGTTGATTTTCTTGAGAATAAAAAGTATTTTAGTAAAACTCAGTTTGGATTCCGAAAAGCAATGTCGACAGATCAAGCTCTTCTTTTTCTCACGACTTTTTTGAACGATGCTCTGGATCAAGGGTGGAAAGTTGCATCTGTTTTTTTGGACATTGTGAAAGCCTTCGATGCAGTGGACCATGGAATTTTTCTGGTGAAGCTGAGGAATTGTGGTTTTCGAGGTATGTTTTATCGTCTATTGGAATCTTTTCTCCAGGATAGAAAGCAGTTTGTCAGTGCTGGTGAAATTAAATCACAAGTTAAAAGTGTTGAATTCGGTGTCCCTCAAGGGTCTGTTTTGGGGCCACTACTGTTTCTTATATATATTGGTGACCTGCGAAATGCTATCAATGGACTGTCTTTTGATTTAAAATGTCGTGATACTGGAGCATCAAAATCTATTTTGCCTTATTTCGCTGATGACACGCATCTAACTGTTGCTGCAAAAACCGGGGAAATGCTTATACAGAATCTTCAGACTGACATGTTAAACATTGAGAAATGGATGAGGGTTAACAGACTTCAGCTAAACCATGCGAAATCCCATATTGTAATGTATG
The DNA here is from genome assembly GCF_049724085.1 of Artemia sp. Qi Xiang Cuo. Lineage (NCBI taxonomy): Eukaryota > Metazoa > Arthropoda > Branchiopoda > Anostraca > Artemiidae > Artemia > Artemia sp. Qi Xiang Cuo. The sequence goes on from NC_142796.1 coordinate 14,308,117, forward strand.
GGAGAAGTAGCAATTACTACCCTTGGATTGACAAAATACAGTTAGATGAAAATATTCTGCCTCGGGAAGTTTCGACAAAGTATCTAGGGGTGATTGTTGATGAGTGCCTTAACTTCAAAGAGAACATTTCATGTGTTAGTGGCAAAGTCGCCAGAAATGTTGGGATGATGAGGAAACTGAAGTACTTTTTTCCGAAAGACATTATGAGATTGCTTTATTTTTCTTTTGTTCACCCATACCTTCTATATGGTTGTCTTGTGTGGTCAAGTACGTTTTTAATGCACCTTCGTCCCCTTAGAAGTTTACAAAATAATACCCTACGTGTTTTAACTGGAGATAATCATAATATGTCTGTTAGACATAGATATAATCAAGTAAATATATTACAGATGGCTGGATTATTTCGTTTTTATAATGCTCTTTTTATGTTTAAATATACGCACGCGTTATTACCTGAGTGTTTTAGGGAAATGTTTACAAGTGGTGTTAATTTTCATAATTACTCGACTAGAACATCAACACTAGTTCGGCGACCTCAGGTTATTACAAAGCGATCTGTTTTTTCCATAAGACATGTTGGCCCTCGGGTATGGGAACTATTAACGCAGGTAACTTCAACAATTGATGAGCTAAATGAATTTCGCAGTAAATTAAAAGGACAGTGTTTGTCTACACATGAGTTTTAATCCTTGCTGGGCGAATTTTCTCTCAAGTGATTGTGACACTTTTTTTGGGAGGGCGACGAGGAGGTAGAATAGAATGAATGATTTTTAGTTTTGTGTCTTCGGTATCCAATTAGGTCGTGAAATTATTAGAAATTAATTTATTTTATTTCGTTTATTTTTATTTATTTATTTTCTTCTTATTATTTTTTGTCCTTTTTTTTTGGGGGGGGGGGGGTCTAAGGCTGGCTGGTAATAATTGTGTATGTAGGGTTTTGTAAAAGGTGATGTGTACCCATACAAGTTTAATAAACTTCGGGTTTTGTTGTTAATGCGTTGTATTTTTTTTAATAAAACCTTTTTCTCTCTAAAAAAAAAACATCACTTGTGTATTATACAGATCATATATCTCTTTACCACTTTTTAAATGTTAATCAAATAATTCTGATTATAATGTCAAATTTTTTGTCTGCTTTTCAAAATGTTTGTATTTGGAACTCTGTCAGTTAACACTAAGCTGTAAATTGTGAAACCCTCTCGCAATAACAATCCAATTTTTTGTCTGCTTTTCAAAATGATCGTATTTGGAAATTTGTCATTTAAAACTAAGAAGTAAATTGTGTAACCCTTTCGCAATAACAATAGGCTTAGCAATGATTAAATCTCACTGTCGGCGACAATTCAATCAGATCAGAGTTGTGCAAATGGAATACCTTTTCGCAAATTGAGTTAGCTTCTATTTCATAGACAAAATATTTGAATTCCTTTTATTCAAATCACCTATCGAGTTATCAAAAAATATATGAACTTGAAATTTGGTCTGTAAATTGTGTCAGAAAAACTTGTCCGTTAAAACTTTATTTTCAACTAATTCATCCGGGGTTTTTCACAAGCAATTCGTACTATCCTCGCTCGTCCAATTTGCGAATCTCATTATCCCTTTTTGCAAAAATGTCACAAAGACATGTATATAGGCTACCTTGAATTAGAAATGTTGTAAATTATGTCAGAAAAACTTGTCCTTCATCAAAGTGAAAGACAAGTCTTCAAAGTATAAGACCATGTCCGGTTGGCCTAGAAACCTATCTGGTTGGACCGGAATGTGAAGGAGCCCTGAATCTCTTTGAAATAGCGCAAAGCCCTATAGAATAGCATTGAAATTGCTATATACGCAAGCAAGTAGCATGGTCCTATACCTGCAAGCAAATAGCATGGCAATTGCTATACCTGCAAGCAAATTCCATATGTGGTTACTACTGAGAACCCTACTGTAGAGGTTTCAAGCTCCTATGTACAAAAATATGGATTTTGTATTTTTTGCTAGAAGAACGATCACGGATGCGTGTTTTTTTTCCACGGGTGATGATACCGAACCAGTGATCCTAGGAGATCGGGAGAGGGCTCGTTTGATCGAAAATCAGAAGTTCTAGCGCCCTTTTTAAGTGACCAAAAATATTGGAGGGCAGCTAGCTCCCTTCCACGCTTATTTTTCCCCAATGTCACCCGATCAAAATTTTGAGATAGCCAGTTTGTTCAGCATACTCGAACTATATAATAACTATATCTTTGAGAATGTCTTAGCCCTCCAATATTAGCCCCACATTCCCCGGATCAAGGGCCGCAAGCTACGAACTTTGCCCATTGTTAACACACAGTATTGGTTATTGGGAAGTATACAGACGTTTTCAGGGGAGATGTTTCTGGTGGGGAGTCGGGGGAGATTACACGGAAGGATCTTTCCATGAAGGAATTTTCATAGGGGAGGAGAATTTTCCATGGAGGGGGAGCCGGATTTCCCACCATTATTTAAAAAACGACAATAAATTAAATAAAAAAAGTTTTTTCAACTGAAAGTAAGAAGCAACATTAAAACTTAAAACAAACAGAAATTATTACGTATATGAGGGGGTCATTCCCTCGTCAATAGCTCACTCTTTACGCTAAAGTCTTTTTCGTACTTTTAAAAGAGCTACTTATTCTAATTAAACGGCCTTTGTGGTTCAGAAATCATTCTTAATAAGAATTGGAATAAAATTAGAACTTTAGAGTAAATAGCGAGGTAAGGACGAGGGGGCGACCCCCTCATATACGTGATAATTTGTGTTCGTTTTCAGTTTTAATGCTGCTCCTTACTTTCACTTGAAAAAATTTTCTTCTTTTTTTTACAATCAAAGGAGAGTTCCATCACACATCATTTCCTGTTTATGCTACACAGACTAATCTAATTGGTTATCATATATCAAGAGGTGGAGCCAAACAGGGTAATTAATACAATTGGGTGATGTTTCAGGAAATGGTTATATAATTTTTGAATGCGTCAAGTCTGGGAGTTTTTTTTTGGTATATAAAGCAAAAAAAATTAATGTAATATTTGTACTTTACATCATAAAAATTAAGTAAAAAAAGTGATACTTTTGGAATCAGAAGAAAACGATGATTGAATGAAGTTGAAACACTAAAGGGATAACAAAAGAGGGGGACAAATAATAGGATAACTGATCTTTCAAAAAATAAGCTCTTGTAAGTAAGTCAGTTAACTAATAATCACTGGTTCTTAAATCAAATTTTTATTCTATGTGTTTAATATTGAAGAATTTTAGTAATAAAAGTCAGTCTTGATTTAGTATCCAGAGTGAAAACACCTTTTTGGATCTATTGAGTTTTAAAGCTTGCTTTGAACTTGCATTAATTCAGAGCTTTGAACTTGAATTAATTCAGTGACTGTTATTTCACAACATTTTGCTATGAGTTAAAGTCACATAGATTCAGGATATGCATTTAGAATTTGGATAATTTTTACATTCAACACTCAATTGTGAATGGTGGCTGGCGTTTACCCCCCTCCCTCCGTGGTAAATACCCCCGAAGAAATACCTATTTTCATTTCAAACGTGCTGTGACGTAACAATCGAGTGAATACCTGTTTGGTGAATACCTTAGCTGGCTGCCGCTGGACTTTTTAAACATTTATTTGGAATATTTTGTCTGGATCATTAGGCCCTGTGCGTTGGAATCCACTCGGATGCTCTCGTGAGGCTCAGCCCTCACTTAAAAATAAGTCTTTTGCTCTTTTTATCTTGCTACTGAAAATCATGGCTTTCAAACAGTTGGATCTTGCTCTTGCGAAGGTCAAGGATTATCCCCACTGGCCAGTAAGAATAATCAAAGCTGGTAAAGACACACGATGCAAGTCAGTTTATACGGCATTTTCCTATGGAGCGCATGACAATTTTCGCCTCGTGGATGCAAATCTCCAAGTTTATGATCCTACCAGAGATAATTTGTCTGCTCCTGCTACAAAAAAGCTTTTACTACTAAAAAGCTTGCTACTGCGCCTGATATTTACAAGAGACTGTCAAAAATATACCTTGCGCTGAGAGGTAATGGTAAAAGCAAAGCAAATACCCTAGCATTAGCATTATCCAGCAGTATTAGCCCGATACAACAGCAACTTGTAGCTACCCAAGCTGAACTGGATAAAACCAAAAATGACCTGATGGACAGTATAACTCAAAAAGTTTCGGAAAAACTGGATAGCTCAAACTCTCTTAAGGAATCACGCTTGAATTTAACCCCAAGTTTCAGCTAATCGAAAAGTCGCTACAGGGATTGAGTAACGAACTTGAAAATTTAGAGAACAGACTGGAATAGGTTATGAACAAGAATCACTACTAGACAGTCTGGTTTCTCACGGTGTTAGGCAGCAAACTGGAGTTGACACTCGTTCTGCTGTGTTGCTAACTATTAATCAGAAGATGTCTTTGCCTGAAATTAGTACAACTGAGGTCGTGAACGTGTATAGACTTAGACTGAATAATGCTGCTACAACTGATTCAACTCAGGCGGTTCCATCTGCTCCAAGGGTCGCTCCGATAACTGTGAAGTTTTCGATCAAAGGCGTTGCTTGTAAAGTGTTTAAGGCCAAAGCCAAGTTAGCCTCTAGTGGTAGTTTCGTTGCGGCGTCTCTGACCAAACAGAGACGAGATATTCTGAATGCGGCGAAAGACAAATTCGGTCAGCGGAATACTTGGTCTGATCGGGGTCAAATATTGGCGAAGCCTAGAGACGGGACTCCAATAAAAAAGATAAGGTCTCTCGCTGACTGTATCTAGTTTGCTTTTTTGTTTGTTTTTTTTTCTTCAGGATGATTGTATCCAAAAGTTACTTCCCCATGGATTGTTTGTTTATTTTCCCTTTTCTAGTTTTTTGTTTCTCTACAAAATGAGTCGCAAATTTTCGGTTTATTTTTTCTTCTCTGTTTTCTGAATCTTTTTTGTATTATTTTTCTAAAAAATGTTGTTCCTATTTATTTTTGGGTGCATTTTTCGGTATTTTTTCTCTTTTTATTACTTCGGTTGTGTCGTTTTTTGTTGGTTCTGTCTGAATTACGGCAGTTTAGCAGTTTAGCTAGCAGAAAGCAGTTTAGCAGGAAGATTATTTATCAAGAGGAGTTGCTCGTCATGATGATTGCCCAATAAGAGATTTGAAGCCTGTGAGAAGTAGTACGTTTATCCGGTCGCCGCAAAGTTTTCTGGCACAAGAAAGTGACTCGTACCTTCGACTAGGTTCGTGAAATGTACATATTACGATGAGTTATCAGGATATTCTCCAGCTACTAGACGATTTTTCGTCGAAGTTTGATATAATTGGAGTTTGCGAATAATTTCTAAGTGCAGACCATTCTCTTTTGCTTTATTCGTTTCCATGTGAAGGACCGAGCTTCGATGAGCCGTGGTGGGATTGCATTTTTGGTAAAAGAGGGAATTGGGTATGGAGAACGGGATATAGGTAAGGCAGCAATTTTTTCAACAAAGGTTGAATTAAATGGTAAAAATAATATTAGTATTGTGTATAGGCTGCCCAGTGCTCACTTGTATGATTTTATCGAAGGATTTAATGAGCTGTTTGCCATACTGTGATGGGCGATTTCAATTTTAACCTTCTTGATTTGTCTGGAATGAACGGTGATTTTTAAATTTTATGATTTCGAGTGATTAATATCCCCTGGTGTCTGTGCCAACCAGAATAACTTCACAAAGTGAATCATTAATCGACAATATTTAGTCCGATCGAATGATCTTCACAAGAGCTTTGCTGATGTGAGAGTTTTACCAGGACCTGACCATCTTCCGCTCATAGCTACAATTAATCAACCTGTGAAAAAAAATGCGAAATAAGAAGGTCGTAACTAGATCGATGAAAAAAGAAATCTCCAAAAATTTGCAGAAGAGATTAGTATTGTTGAATGGAGCCCAGTTCTTGAAGAAAAAGAATGCCCTTCTAGAGCATTAGATAGCCTCATGTCAACCATTTTACCTATTTATGAAATGACAAACCCTTTAAAGGCTTTAAAGTCGAAAAAACTTATTCCACAAAAGCCATGGATATCGATGAAAATAATTGATGAAATAGAACTGAGAAATAGGCTATATGAGAAACATTAGGATGTTCGGAGCAATGAATCATTTTACCTATTTAAAACACAGAGGAATTTAGTGAATAAGCCCCGACGAAAAGTAATCTCTGAATTTTATAGCCGCAAATTTAAGGATAGTAAAGGAAACATGAAAGATACATGGAGGTAATCAATGATCTTGTTAGTTGTAAGGGATACAAGTAGTGAAGAAGTATGTTTAAGTGGATGCGACAGTGATGATAAAAGTGCAATAGTAAATAGATTTGGTGAATTTTTCTCTAACATTGGACCTGAAGTGCAAACTAGTGTTTATAATAAGTACCTAGAAATACAGTACAATAATATTCGTGATGAACGAGGTGAACCTTTGGAAATGAGTTTTAGTTTGTGTACCAGTGAAGAAGTGAGTAAGATTGTATAGTCACTGAAGTCCAATTCAGCTGGAGCTGATGGTTTGTCCCTTCGAGGGCTAAAAGCGATTTTAGGTTACATGCTACCCTGTCTGGTTTTTATTATATATCTTTCTCAAGAAAAGGATAAGTTCCCTGAACAGCTTAAAGTTGCAAAGGTCATACCCCTCCATAAAGGTGGCTGCAAAAGTGATATTGAAAACTGGAGACCGATATTGCTGTTACCTCTTTTTTCAAAAATATTAGAAAAAGTCGTCCACAAACGCCTCTACAATTTTCTCCAGGTGAATAGTTTACTCAGAGAGATTCAATTTGGATTCCGTAAGAGACACTCCACAACGCATGCCTTGCAGCATTTGGTGGAGTGCGTTAGCGGTGCGTTGAATAAAGGCTATTTGCATATGCCGATTTTCATTGATATTAGAAAGGCATTCAATACCATAGTTTTCAAGATCTTGCTTGACAGACCGAAGTGTATGGAGATGTAGTGCTAAAGGATGTGGCCTCGTCTACTTATCCATTAAAATGTGGAGTACCGCAAGGTTCGGCTTTAGGTCCCCTGCTTTACCTTGTGTACGTCGACGCGGTGCGCTTTTATCTTCAAGACGTCTGTGTTACTACGTTTGCTGATGATACAGCTTTGACAGTGTGTGCAAAATCAATTGAAGAGCTGGTGTTGAAAGCTAATGATGTGCTAAGAAGACTGGAGATTTTTATGAAACTTAGTTTACTGTGTGTCAACGTGAATAAAACTTTCCTAATGACTTTCTGCAGAGTAGGCACACCTGTTGATGCTAGCGGTCTAGTTATGCTGTCTGGGAAGCCGGTGCAGCAAGTTAACAGTGTACGTTACCTGGGATTTTTCATAGACTCAAACCTTACATGGAAGCATCATAGTGATGTTATTTCTGCCAAAATTGCAAGAGGAATTGGGATACTCCGTAGACGTCAGCATTTTATGCCAAAGCGGATTCTACTGATGATTTACCACTCTATTGTCTATCCCTACATATCATATGGTTGTCTGATCTGGAGCAGCCACTTTTACAGCAACTTCAAAATAGTTCAAATTTTTCAAATCAAAGCAGAGGATTATAGGCAACTATATGAAAGATATGAACGATACAAGGGCTTGCTTCAGGGCTGTAAATTTGCTAAAGTTGGGTCAACTACGTGACTATCAAGCAGCAGTTTTTGTCTTCCAGTGCGTGCATAATCTAGTCCCAAGTATTTTTCACGATATTTACCGTGCTAACTGTGATATTCATGCATATGATACGGGGAACAGTGAAAATTTAGTGGTCGAACTTATAAATAGCGCAAGATCAGGATTCCGACTGCAGTTTCTTGGAACTGCCGTCTGGAATTCTTTACCAGTGAGCATTAGGGCGGCTGAACATCTTTAGGATTTTAAGAGAAAAGTAAAATAATATTTATTAAAAAATGTTTAACAAATGTGCGAATTTAATTTAATTTATTATTATTAATATTGTTTTTTATTTTTTAATGGGGAAGGGGTGGTTGGGAGGTTTGGGTGGTTGAGGTGGCAGGGAGTAACGGGTGGATCGGAGTGGTAGGGAGGAATGGGTGGATGGGGTGGTAGGGTGAATGGAGATGGTAGGGAGGAACGGGTGGATGGGAAGTCCTGGAGTAGGGAGGTAGAGGTTAATTTGGAATTGATAATGTGGAGGAGTTTGGTTTGCTTCCCCCCCCATATTTTAGTTTATTTAGTTGTTGTTGTAATTGTGTGTTTTTTAAATGGCTAGCCGTTTTACTGCACGCCAGCAAAAACTTAGGTTTTTTCATTAGTGCAATAGTTACAAATTGTGAAGTGTTATAATCGTGTTTATTAATAAAGTAAAGTAAAAAAAAGTAACATATAGATTAGATTTTTAGCTGTTCAACAATATATACACTTCTTTCAAACTCCAATTAGATAATTTTGCTCAATCAATCACTCATTCATTTTTTTACCAAGTTTACTACAAATTAATGACAATATTTGTCTTTCCTTACAAGTTACAAAAATCAGGAAAGTTACACTCTCTAGAGCTCCGTGAGGATTTTTTTTTCGCTCATTTTCTGCTGATTTTCACATATGTTCCTTACTTTCAAACGGTGGACGGCGTTTATCCCCCCCCCCCCGTGGAAAATAAGGCTTTCCAAATTTGAGATTTTTATTTGAGTTTTTTTTCCCGTAGGGGGAAGTTTTGGTACTTGTATATTATACGCCCCTCACTCAAGTTTACGCTGTGTAAAACTCGAGAACAAACCGGTTTCTTCGCTAGTTTCTTTCAGGTTACTTCAGCACGAGACAAGACAAAGACAAGTAACATAACAGATGGGAAATATGTAATTTGGGCTATATATTTGCACACAAGGGGGGGGGGGAGGTAAAGTATTTGGACAGTTTAAAGTCGGAAAACAATTTTACTTTATAATATGCAGAATAATTGTACCTACTTTAACACCCCTCTCCTAATGTGCAATTATGTAGCCGAAATTTGTTTCTAAAGTAACGAAGAAACCGGTTTGTTCTCGAGTTTTACGCAACATAAACTTGAGTGAGTGGCGTATAATACACAAGTATTGGAATTTGTCTTGGAGAGAGCTGGATTTCCCGGTGTTATTTAAAAACCATCAGAAACTAAGTTTAAAAAAACAAGTGTTTTAAACTTAATAAGGTGCAACATCAAAACTTAAAACGAACAGAAATTATAACGTATATGAAAGGAGTTACCCCTTCCACAAGACCTTCTCTTTACGCTAAAGTTTTGAGTTTTTGTCGAAATTCTTTAAGAACGATTCCTGAAACACAATGACCGTTTAATTACAACAATAAGCTTTGTTTTAAAGTTCTACCAAAAAAATTCCCGTAAAGAGCGAGGTCTTGAGGAGGAGGCAATCCCTTTCACATATGTAATAATTTCAGTTCGTTTTAAGGTTTGATATTGCTCCTCACTTTCAGTTGAAAAACTTGTTGCTTTTTTTATTTAATTACTTACAGATAGTATTTGTTAATGGGAAACATAAGTTCTTAAAGAAAAGTAAAGAGCCTCATTAAACCAAAAATGAGCAGACATAAAGTCAAATAATCTTCAAAGTAAAAACTATGGAGTCTAATAGAAAAAAAAATAAAACGATATAATTTTTTTTATATGAAAATACTATGTCAATAAAAAATGGACGGAAATTAATATAAACGAACTTTTGCCACAAAAAAAATTTGTCAAAGAATAGTAAACAGCCTCGTTAAGCCAAAAATGAGTAGAAATTAACTGTCATTAACTGCCACCATGGAAACTTGTGGAAGTTCTTGGAGATTCTCAAACGGGAACAGGGCTTCATGAGTGCTATTGTTACTCAAATTGAAGCTGGACTCCCTCCTGACCCTTCCAAGAAAATATATGTGGACCTCAATCTTTAGATTTCAAACATATCACAAACTTATTGACCCCCAGACCCCCTTGCATTTTTAAAAGCCATAGCCTATAACATTCGTAGATAACTCTTTCATTTTGTTTTAACGCCCGTTAAAACAAAAAGTTTTAATAAATTTTAATAAATTATTTTTTTTTTAGTTTTAATAAATTATTTATTTTTTAGCTAGACTATGTGTTCTTTAAATTATTAAAAAAAAACACAAAAAAAAAAAACATACAAAGTAGACTAAATGAAATAAAATTCGTACTCTTTTTCTCTCTCTTCCTCTCCCCACTTCCTCCTCTCTCTCTCGTTCTCTCTATTTTTCATATTTGCATGGTTATTAAGAGCTTTTTAATTTGTAATTTGTAGATGCTTTTCTAATAGAAAATTCTATTTAATAGGCTTTTTAGTTTACAGTTTGTCTTTATTGGTTGTACTGTCTTTATCAGTTTGTCTTTATTGGTTGTATATTCATGGTGCATGCCTTGCTAGTTGTGGTGGTAGGCCTTCCCTTGTACTTTTGATTTGGAAGTTATGCTGGATAATGCGCATTTTGTTAAATAATACGTATATACTTTATAAAACAAACGACTCAAAAGAACTTTCAGCATCGCCTCAACGTGAGGGGGAAGTGATAACAGGGTGATGTTAGATATGACTTTTATGATCAGAAAATAATAACCAAAGTAAGGATTAATTTTAGATATAAGCATTCTGGACCCTAAGTTCTTCTTATTTCTATATTATCTCCAAATGGGTTTTCACCAGTTAACAATATTGTACTTATAAAAAGAGCTGTTGTTACCCTCCAGTCACTTTCGACTATTTGAAAGGGCACTAGACATTTCAATTTCCAATCCAATGAGCGTGTTAGTTTTACTATTTATTTTTCCCAGGGGTGGTTTTGTCGATCCAATGGTCCTAGAAGATTGGAAGTTGGATAATTTGGACGGAAATTAAAAGCTCTACTGCCCTTTTTAAGTCAATAAAAAGGTTGAATGGTAACTACTCTCCCTCCCATGCCCAGTCGTCTGACAAAAATTTTGAGATAGCCATTTCTGTCAGCATAAATGAAAGGTCTAGCAACTATGCCCTTGGGGACGCCATGACCCTCCACAGCCTCTGGGAATAGAGTTTTAAGCTCGGAAATTTGCCCATTGTATACATACAAACATTTTATTGGGAAGTATACTAACATTTTTATGTGTGGGAAGGGCAGTTTTCCGTGGGGAGAATTTTCTGTTGAAAGGGAAGTTTCCGGAATTTCCTTGGGAAATCTTGCGCTAGGAGGATTTGACAGAACTTCTATGCGAAACTATTTTTATTTATAATACTTTCTCTTTGCCGTCTCAATTTTGCAAGTGGAGTTATTCCTGGAAAATTTTTGATGAGAAATTTTCAACTGGGTTGGCATTTTCTAGGGGATTTTTCCATGGCAGGGGGATTTCCACGAGAAAAATTTTTCATAGGGTAATTTTCCAGGCATAAATTATTCATGGAAGAACTTTTAACAGGATAAACTTCCTACGGAGGAGGGGGGAGGATTCTCGGGAAAAATTATCACGGAAGGAAATTTCTATTTTGTTTTGAAAAATGATTTGAAATGATTTGAAATTAATGTCTTTTTCAAAGGAAAGTATCTTAAGGAGAATTTTTCAGACGGATTCGTCCGTAAGAAATTTTACGGGGGGAATTTTTTGGTGAGGTGGGTATTTTGCAGGAACAAATACTTCAACTAAGAATATTTTGTTTGAGTGGGGTTTCATGTTGGGGGTCAGGTTTCCCGGCATTATTTGAAAAACCATTAGAAATTAAAGAAAAAAAATCAACTGAAAGTAAGAAGCAACTGTAAAACATAAAATGAACAAAAATCATGCCCTACATGTTGGGGGATGGCCCCCTCTTCAGTACCTTGCCCATTACTTTAAAGTTTGACGTGTTGTCCCAAATCTTTAGAGTAACTCCTGAAACACAAGTGTTGTTTAATTAGAACAAGAAGCTGTTTCAACATTACTAAAAACTTTACATATTTTAACTCATTATTTCAGTTGAAAAGAGTCGTTTTTTTCATATTTAATAATGTTTAAAATAAAAAAAATTAAGACTGTACTATTGTTATGTAGATATCACGCCCGTCTATAGCAAACAATCAGGTAGCAAAGCTTAAGAATCTTTTATTTTCAGCTTTGAAGGCTGGTTGTTGGGTTAACGTGAAGCTTTATGATAAAAATACAGGAAGAATGATGTTAAATGCTATTGATAGTATTCCCAGGGAATCAAGGCCCTTCAATTTTATTTCTGAGGGGAATGCTAGAAAGTTTATAGAAACCTTAAAATAGACAAAAACTGAGAGGAAAGGAGACAAAACAAGGGCCAAGACAACAAGATAGGGGACAAAATTAATTTTTAAAGTAATCCATTAGTAGAAGGCTATCTTATAGCCCCAAGGGGCCCTACTGCTGCCACCTACAACTTTTTTCAACACCACATATGGGCATAGAGTCCCTAAGGGAGATGGATTTCTGAGAAATTGATTGCGTAATCAAAGTGTGTCAATGACCTCTTTTTAAGGTCGATTTGTTTGTTGTTTCGTCTAGGTGTAATAACTCCGGGGCAAAGGTTGCACATGCGCATTTAATTATAACGAAAACAATGTTATTGATCTAGGTCACGAGGGGGAAGTGAATTTACGAGAACTTGATTGTTTAATTGATCGTGAATGTCAAGAAATAGGAAATACTATTTGTTGTTGTAGTTGTTTTGGGCACGCTCGAGACGAATGTTAAGGGTTTCCAGAAATAGGAAACCGTTAGATCACGTGTTTCCTTCTCAGCCAATCAGAGGGCTCGCAAACATATTAGCGACGGAGTGAATATGAGGAAAGGGTTTTTGCTATAGTTTTATTAGTCTGTGAATAGAATTCAAAGGAGTGAGAACAGTTTGACTTTACTCATTTGGTTATATATTTGTGTTGATGATGACGAGTGGAATGTTTACCCTCTTAGAAGTTGATAGTGGAGATAAAGGTAATAATACAAGAGCATCTAGCATTGCGGCGGAAATCACGAAAGGATCACGTCTTTGTCCGGAGAGGGATGCAGTATATGCAAGATATGTGATATCATTGAGCAAATTTAAAATGGAGGATCAATTATGTTTCGCTGTAAAAGTTGATATTGCACATGTGAATAGACTTCAATGTGCTTTAAGTGCATTAGTGAAGCTTATCAAAGACAATAAACTCTATCACTAATTGTACATGCTCTGCGTTATTAATGTTGTTGTAATTATTCAATAGAATTGTTTTGAAATCAAAAATGTTCTCCTTCTTTTTCGGTTAGGTTTGATTATGGGGCTAACAAATCAGGATCAGTCTAGAGTCAGCAGTCGGAGTGAAAGGATTGAAAAATGAATAAATTTGAGAAAGAGAGAATTAGATCAAATCTAGTGTTTATGGAAAAACATTTGATTTTGGATGACGATTTTCTCTAGTTATCTCTTAAACGCAGGATATTCTCTTGTCAGGGAACACTTGACAATATAATGAGGAGTGATTCTCCCCCATTGGACTATTGTAAGAAACTTTTAAAATGTGACTCAAGTGCTTATAGTCAATTTATTGATATATTAATTGAAACAAGGCAGAATCATATCGTGGATATACTTTTGAAAACATTGCCAATGGATTCAATGTAGATGGCTCCTCCGTCATTCGAAAGAGGTAACGTTACAGAGCTACTCCTCTCCCCACATTTCCCCTCACTGAATTTATGGAGCGAGGACGATCAGTTTCGTTTTAGCTGTGAGAGAGTTGACATCGGAAACTGAAAAATGTTCTATATATGTCCATTGTGCTTGTACACTCTTGGCAGTTTGACTCACTGTGAAAATTGTACAATTATACACGACTATAGTGAAAAGTGCAAATTATGTAATCTTAGTAAATTAAATAGAGGCTATGCAGTACAAATTAAAGGATGTAATTCATGTCTTGAAGAGGTGTGTGACTCTCACCCTAGACGGCACCTATGCTCCAATTGTCACTATGATAAATGTGATCAGTGGGAGAATACTTACCCCGCTATGATTGGAAAGAATCCTAAACGTGGTTTTAGTTTATTTCTACGAAATTGGTATCGTCGTGGATTTAAATTATTCTGAGAAGATGAATCTGGTCTACGATTCAACTGTTGGGGTAACAAGACAATTTGGTTTCTACGTCATCGTTGTGACGACACTGCCTACTATGACTATAAATCAAGTGATTTGTATTTGGCAGTTACCGAATGTGGTTCACCAGTTGAAAACACTGTATGTGATATTGCTTCAAATAGACAGATTGAAACTCGTAAATTTCATAATATGAATGCAAATAGTATCATTGACTATACAAAGAGATATGACAAGAGTGAAGTTACATTGTACTGCAGAAAATGTGACCCTGACTTTGCAGTCAATCAAGATCAATATACAGTGAATCCAAATGATTTAACAGTATTAGTGGTTCACGACAGTTGCCTATACACCGATGAAGAAATCTAAAGTGAAGATTTAAAGACAATGTTGTATATATATGCATTTTATTAATAAACAAATTCACAAACATTTTTTAAGCACTTTACTCTTAGGGCACTGAAATCAATACTATATAGGTCTGAGAGGATATTTTCCAATAGAAAGTCGTTCAGACGTGGATTGTCCACATAACGGGGGAGAAACTGTTTGTAAGTATATCCACGATATCGGAACACAAAATATTGTAGTGCATGGAAACCGCAGCTTTTAGTCGTTAGATCCTGCACCCTCTTCCGATTTTGAATAATAGTTTTCCCACTGCTCTCAATATAGTTGCTGATGTGAGGCATGTAGAATGTATAGGGTAGACCAAGAGGATCAAAAGATTCAATCGTCTTCATTGTTTGAAAGATGCACAACCAATGACCCGTCAGCACAGTCGACGGACTGTTATTAACAATAATCAAGGTATTCTTGACACTTTGAATTTTTCCAAGAAAGTCCGAGGGCAGACAATATGATTTGTACTGGGACATGTATGGGTCCATATTAAATACATTGATTATTTGACTGGTGTTCATGGTGCTAAGTCTAGTAGAACACTACCTTCGGGAGTGTATTTCCTTATAGTTTTCATATTGATGTAGTGAGATTAGTGCAATACTCTCAGTCGATGGGTCGGCAAATGCACACTCTAAACGCACACTCCCCGTATTTACTATACACATATCCTGTGTACCTGACAAATCCAGTACAATGATACCATGTGTTTTAGCAAACATATCTTCGGTTATACCATTTTCGAATAGTTGAGAGTCATGATCTAGGGTTTGCATGGTCAACTCGTACAATGTTCTATAGGATTTATCAAAAGATAGATTGTAGAGTGGGATGCCGTTTACTTTGCACACAAGAGGTGAAAGTCCAAACATCTCGAGTTTATGTGGACATTCAGTCCATGATCATATTGCACTGGCGCTTTTTACAAATACCAAAGCGAGTTTTGACGGAATTTCGCCATTGATAAAGGATGAATCGGTGAAGGTGCGTGAGCCCATTGCTATATGACGCTGATTGGTGATTGTATGAGGAACAAGTAGTTTAATATTGTTGCCATTGGCTCTAAGTTTTTCCACTGCCAAAGCAACAGAACTCATGACCTGTTGTTTGCGTACATGAAGTATTGCCGAGGTGAGGGAGAGACTTACATCAGGAGTGGCAGCAAGTTGTTTTCTCAATATGAAATTGGATGGTGCAAGCATCAATTTTATATCCACTTTAACATTGGGCGGTAGCCATTGGGGTATATTAAATATTTCATGATATATTTTTCCAACTAGATGTAATTCACTAGTTGTAGCATTGTTAAGTGCATCTGTACTATCAGTATCAGTAATATAGTCATATCCATTGGAGGTGCCTCTCAATTCCTTGTATGACTTGGGTATCATCAGCATGAATTGCGTATAGCTTGTATAATTTGAGAGAGTGTTGCTAGTGCTCACCAGTGTACCATTGATGTACACACTAATTTGATGAAATAAATAATGCAATATACAATTTTCATATGATATTCCATCGCCTCAAATTGGCAATGTATTATCAGATTTCCGGACTTTCATTTGCAAATCTATAAATGTTGAAGACATGTCCATAAAGTAGTCTTCATTGGCATAAATTTGAAAGTGGATATTATCGGAGAGGGGTGGTTGTGGATAAAATTGTTCTTAGTATCCATGCTTGACGCTCATATCAACATTGTTAGCACTAAACAGGTTCAATAAGGCAGTGACTGAAGGTTGAGACTCTAAATATAGCAGTTAGGGACACACGGAAGAAAAAATCCAGGTTTGATCTAACAATTCTTTCCCCAAGGCTTCTTCTTCTGTCTGTAGTACGTTTCAGCTTTTTCTTCTTGCTTTTGACAAGAGGGATGTTGTCTTTCATTTCTGACCTGAGTGGAGACTGATGAGTGATTTATTGTTTCTCGACCTTTTTAAGCCTTTACCATTTTGTTTTAATCTCTCGCCAAGGGTTCGCGCACTGGATCTAAGATTTTCCGAAGCACTTTTTTAAAATCCTTGCCAGAGCTCCATTCGTATAGTGTAGAGGATGCAAAATGAGTCGCAGCCGGTACACTATATTTTCTAGCCAGAGGTAGTGCAGAGCGAAAGAGCTTAGCAAACCAACTGCCAATAACATAGCCAGACATTGAAGAGCGACCTTTGTAATAGTCTATTCCATTACCCTGTTGTCTTGGGCCAAGAGTATTAACATTGCATTCAATATCGGGGCAAGTGAATACCACTCTTTTATCAGACATCTTGCTTTTGAACGATGGGACGAAAATGGCATGTAATCAGAGCCAAACCTTTTGAAATTGTTATGGGATCATCTAATTCAGTTTTTAGTGTTAACTGACAGAGTTCCAAATAGGAAGTGTTTACGGGAATATACTGAAGATGCTTTATATTGTAGTGGTGAATATGTTCTTGATTGGTTTTTCGTTCAAGAACTTGTAGGAGGGGAACATTAGAATTACCAACCCGGGATGTTTCCACAAATGAAGCGTAGGGAAATATACAAGTGTCAGTGGTGAAGGCAGGCGGGTTGTCAGCAAAAATGATATTAGTGTTTCCGGCCCTTTTACCATTGATTATATTGAGCTTAAAGCCAAGAACATCCTTTAGATTATCATTGAGAATAACCTTTTCGCTGGCAGTAGGTCAACTAATGAAGATCTTATCCTCCTCCTTTGCATAGTTGAAATGAAAAGCTCCCTTTTTAAGAGCGAAAATTCTTTAATCAATAGAACGACATAAATCGTTCATACAGGTGAGCTCCTCGTAGGATAATTCAATGTAAGGATAATCCATCCAATTGATTTTTTGAATTTGTTCTTGATCACTTGAGGATGTTGGCGGCGGCCAATCATAGGGTCTAATTTTAATTTCTTATTTACGATCCTTTCTCAGGATGTCATAAGTATTTTCGAGAATACAGTCGACAAGAGCCACTTCATACTTTCCATTGTCTTCGAATTTGATGGTGGGGGAGAGTTTCGTCCAAAAATCACTTGTTCTATTCAAGTCATTGTAGAGGATCAGAAACATTGGACATGAAAGTCACATAGAAATCATTGGGCATTGTTAATATCTTCAGCACTGACCCAAAAATCATAATCTGAGTTTTGTCCCAGCCAATGAACAAGCAACTGTTTCTTGCCCCTACGAGTACGACTCTAATATAATTTAAGTTTGATAAATTTTGCTATTGTTTCTAACTTTTTGCAGTTTATTTTCATAAAAACCACCGAGAATCTCATCATCTTTTGTATCTCCCAGTCGATATATCGTGGGGTCGGTGTTTATGATTTTGGACACTTTAAAAGCGTCGGCGCTCCGTAAATAAATCCCCTTTTCAAAAATATTGGTGGTTCTATTAATTCGAACAGTATCACCAACATTGAATTTCTTCTTCATATTTTTTTTCTCTTTTTCACCATTGGAATATTGCTTTAGAATAGCATCAAATGTATTTTCATTGCAGTGAACATCCCGAGGGCTTGAGTTGGACAGAGATCGATGAGGTCGATGGTTGTATATCTGCATGATTTTATCTAAATCATGAATAAAAGCCGGTGTATAATTCAGTGTACAATATCTTGAGATTAATAGACGAATCGTTCTTATTAATCGTTCAGCCAATGCAGCCTTTATCGGGCTAAGACTATGATAAAGTGTTGTATTATATTTCAATAAAACCTTTTGCACATGGGGATTAACAAATTCACTGCCACGATCCGATTGAATTTTTCTATACGAATCCTGTTCAAGAATACTTTCAATGGCCGGAGCAACTTCAACACCACGCTTCGATCGCAGTGGAATGACGTATGCATAGCGAATAAAGACACTAATTGCCACCAAAATATATTTATAGGGGGCATTGTGACGCTGTTGAACTGCGTCTAAAGTTAAAAGATCCGTTTCCAATATATGCAGAGGGAAAAAGGCTTTAGTTTGTCGATGTTGTTTGCTGCGAAGCCTGTGATTCCGATGCAGTGTGTAACTCGGTTCATTCTCTAGATACTCTTTTGCTTTTTTCAATGCGGTGCCGGAGACAACTTTAGAAAGTGTTTTGGGAGAACTTAAACGTCCCACTTCACCAATATTGTCGTAGATATCTTTCAGAACTTCATCCATTTTGAACGTAGACATATGGTATAATGTCCATTTCCCTTTCGCACACTGGAGGATGTATCATTTCGTCTTCGCTTTTGTCTAGCAGCCACAGGAGTTGTAAAATCATTGCTGCTAGTATTTTCAAATATTGAATCTTCTTCTTCTTTTTTAAATGGTGTTGGTGTGGGAGGAGGACTATATTCTCCTAATGTCTTTACAATTTGCTTATTGCCAATGAGACTTTTGGGGAAGTTTTATATATTTAGAAAGGTGTATAGATTATTGTCAAATGATAAAAGTCCTTTAAGATTCGTCACCATATCACATATTAAATCCACTAGATTATAACTTTTTCCCTGAATTATAATTCGTTTCCCTGTGCTATCGACTTGAACTTGATGTTCAGCAGTTTCCAGCATGAGATATGATAATACTCTTTTACTCTGTTCACGATAGGTGAGTGGCAATAGGTTTCCAATTTTCGATACAATTGAATTCAAGTTTTTCTCATTTGAATGCACTGCTGCTTACTCTCGAGGAGATGTTTTCTGTTTAGAGGGATCAGTGGCGGCGGCGACGGTGGGTCTCTCACGATAAGGTTTATGTTTGTCCACACGTCGCAATGCATCTTGAAGTAAAAGCAATTTTTTGTCATCGAAAATATTCTCATCATTAATGAATTTCCTTAGATTGTCTTCAAAATGTTCGACGGGCGAGAGGACAAGTTCAAATGGTGTCAATTTATAGGGTTTTGCCATTCTCTAGAGAAAACTGTTTACAAGTCCTGCAATTATTGGCAGTAAAAGTGTGAAAAAGCTACCGCCCGCTTGAAGGAGTCGTTTTTTTTTTTAAAATTTTCCCTTGTTTTTTAAATTCAACGCGCGGACAGTGGAACGATGTTTCGTTGTGTGTTGTCTAACACCATAAGGCAGTTGAACATTTCCCTCGGTTAAATTTAAACAAAGTTCAGATATTAGATTAATGAAATCATTGTCAACACCATGTTTGAGTATGGCCTTCCTAAGCAAGGGTTTTGAAGTGCTTAAAACGGAAAATAAATGCCGTTATTAGTGGAGTATCTTCAGTGTCATAACGCCAACTAATAACCTTTTCTACTGTTCACTGGAAGATGTACTGTAATTTCATTATCAAAAATATTGGTGACTACACGTATATCCTTGGGCGTGCTCTGATTAAGATCCAGCGAAATGTAACCGTAGGGCTTGCTAGTCGTCTGAGTGTACGCTGACAACAGAAATTTAGGGGCGCCGGGGTATATCTGTTTATTGAGAGTTATGAGCGAGCTAGAATCACGAACAACTCGATAGATAATATAGATGGATCAATTCAAAGCAAGGGTTCGCATACATTTTCTCTGATGAAACAGATTGTGTAGAACTAGGGTTATGGAAATGTATTCGTGGCGGGAGCGACCGGTGAACAGTTTTTGCATTTCCAGTGAGAAATGTTCAATAGATTCAGCCAAATCATCAAGAATGAGTCACGAGTTCGATATAATGCTATCGGAAACATTATGTCCCCGTATGAACGGTATTGGTATGGTCTTGTCTATTTCATTTATTTGATAGTAGAACTTCTTCCAAATACTATAATAATATTAAATTTCATTCGGCTTTTCCAAAAACCTTTTATAGCAATTTTTGGTTATTCTAGCTAAAAGTGTTGTTTTTCTCGATATTGAAGGCCCACGCAGAAACATTCTAAAGGGTCTTTTAAATTGATACATGCTGCTGCTGCTGCTGCTGCTGACAACAGTTGGACTACAACTAACTGTAAATCACAGGTGTCCAATGAATAAGTAGCAATAATTTTCCCATAGATCTATCTAGTACTGGTTAACAACAACAAAAAAAAAACAATATTTCATGGGAGCATTTATTTCGACAACATGAAAACAAATATTTTTTCAAGGGGAACTACAACGTTATGAATAACACTTTTTCAACAAGAAAAACAGCAATATTTAATGTCAGCATTTATTTTGGCACTGCATGAAAAGTTTATTTGTTCAACGTAAACTGCAACGATATGAATAACACTTTATGTTAAACAAGAACAGTTGACAATATTTCATGGCAGTATTTATTTCGACACTGCATGAAAACTCTATTTGTTCAACATGAACTGCAATGATAAAACTGACACTTATTGTCTTTAAAAACACTTTTTGTCCATGAAGAGCAACACTTATTGTCTTTAAAAACACTTTTTGGTCATCAACACTTTTCTGTACAACACTTATTGTCTTTAAGCACTTTTCTATACAACAAGAGCACATGAAAAAAAACACTTGAAAAAAAGCACTTGGAACATGAACTAGCACAGTTGAACATTACAGTGAATTTAAAAGGTGTGGGTCCCCGCCCCCAGGGTCGCAAGGCCGAAGGCCGGCCGCGGGCGGCGCCCCCCGGGAACCGCGAGGGTGAAAAAACAGTACACAATAGTTATCGTCACTGCTACAGGTTAGTGGTTGGCTTAGTTGAGGTTAGATTAATTAATTTATGAACAGATCGGGTGGTTAGTTAATTTAGGAGCAGGTTTTTTGGTTAGTCAGATTAAGTTAATTTATCCAGACCAAGTTGATTATGATAGTCTATGCATTCAACTCAGTGTGAAATACGGTAGTGGCCATGAGGTAGGACACTCACACCATTCTCGAGCACATAGACTTTGTCGGATATACATGACATTGCATTCTTTTCCACTCTCACAGCATAATTTCTATACTGTAGAGAGCGAATTGCAAGCACTTGTGCTCTCGGCACTAGGCTACTTTCTACACAGTCTCTGTATACACTCATGTTGAAATTACTCTTTACAAAATGTGTAGGCACCCCTTTACACGCCTTCTTTTCATCCCCACTATGAGTTTCAACGCAATAGAATTTGTGGCCTGGGAACATCCCCCTGGATATCAAATCACTCCCCTTCTCTGATTTTAACATTAATAGCTGGTTGGGGGCTTGACGTTTCACCAACTCGGGGTAGAGTGTTGGATTCCAATTGGTGAAATCCATCCGTGAGCTGATGTGTTCCCCCTTTTCTAAATCACCCAATAAATCTTCAGTCCCATTTACCTTTAACAGCAGAGAATCAGTATCCCCATAGTAAACTTGAACCTCACTCTCCCGTGGCCATTGCACCTTGCACACATTGTAAAAAACGACAACATGAGCTTTTTGGAAATTTCCAGTACTGAACTGCCGCCTGCTATATTCTTGTTCAGTACCACATTTCGCTTTCGCTTGTGTAGAAGAACCATGCCAGTCTTTATGCTCGTGAACGATGTAAAATTGGGATTGGCAATAATTCCTGAAGACTTTAGAGGGTCAGTCACAACGTCGCAGTGAGATCTCTTACGTACGCTTTCACTCATTTTGCCAAACGCTGAATTTAGGATGAGTTTGTACATTTCCTTCTCTACCTTTGAGTTTGCCCTAGAGCGTTTATCAACAAAAGTTTCGATAAATCGCTGATTGAACTGTAGGACCCTGTGTATTTTGGTGATTTTGAAACCATTGTTCACCATCCAATGCAATAGCACATGGTGAACAACGATAGTCTCCTTAGGGTCCAAATCAGCAATCAGTTTTTGTTTGGAAGGAGTCCAATGCATCCCCATATCCTCAACCAATGATCAATTGTAGGGACTCAGAGAGTCCCTGCTCACGGGTCGATTGATACATGGAAAAACAAAATCTTTGACGGAGTCGTGAAGCGCCAGAGGAATGTGACCGTCAACTTCAAAGAACCATCCTTGTGACCCATTGTCCTCGACAGTGTTAATGTCTGGGAACTCACAGGGATTCTCAAGCCATTCATAGTTACCACACGGCAAAGAGTAGTGAGACATTGCCGAGGAGTACAATGAGTTAATGTCCAAGAACACTGCATTTGACTTTGCACCGGCGCTGTTTTGTCCGCTCGGATCGGTTGATAAGACGCGGTCCCCATGAAAAACATACCCTCCCCTCATTGAACGCTCTACAAAAAGGTGCTGATCTACATCGGTGATTAGGCCTATTTCCTCCCTACTAATTTTTAAAATTAAATCCATCACCAAATGGGGTGTGGAAAAATAATATCCTATCTAACCCAAACTCTGAATAGATTTGGTCTGTGTTCTTACAGACTATATCCAACAGAGTTAAAACGTCACTGGCCAAGTACAGTCTACAATAATCCCACCCCTTTTTACAATGGGTGGGATTCCCCTCAGCCCACACCTTCTTGGCAAACTCATACTCCTCGTCTGTGCATTCACTGTTGGTAAGTGAATTGCAAAAAGCTTCAATTGGCGGTAGTTTCACCTCGCTTAAGCGAGCGCCAGAACAGTAATAATCGTATGCATATATACCTTTGCAGGTCAACAGGTCATACATTTCACCGTCTGGAAAGTGCTGTTTAAGCAAGGGAAAGCTATCAAAATTGTCGCTTTTCTGCACTTGAATCAATTGACTCAATGCCTTGGGAAAAAAACTAAAAGAATCTAAAAACCTGATTTTATTCCAGCACGTATGCCCATTATCCACTGCCTGGCATTTCAGTTCGAGAAGCAATAACTTCTCGGCCGATTTGGGAATGATGTTATAAGTAAATGAACTATTTACCCAATGACTGTCTACTCCCTCTCCCTTCTTATGCATACGTGCCCGTGCCGGTAAAATAAATTTTAAATCATAATTTGAGTTGTGAATAAAAAGAGGGATAAAAAACTGTTGGCTAACATTTAAGTTACACGATTGATGCACTACCCCCCTAAAATTACTACCCCCAGATGATATTTCCTGCCACAAGGGATCATGGTCTCTGACTTTCCCCTCCCCCTCTTTTCCCTTTAGTCCCCTTATCCCCCTCTACAAACTCCCCCTTACAAACCCAGCATATTTTTGATTTTTAATCTCGAGACGACTCTCTGCAGACAACATCATTCGATAATGGGAATTTCTCAAAAGAGAAATAGCCCCATTAACTGTGCACATTACTTTAGTCAATGCCTTAACCATGCACTCGTGCCCCTCATCCAATGTTTCTACTATTTCTAACAACCACATGGTGTTAGAACTATCTCTTTGTGCGTGTGCATAGGACACTGCAATAGCCTGATGTTCTTTGACTCGGTTTGGAAATCGAGGATCGTTCACCTCCACCAGCTTAGCTTCACAGTCTAAAGATATTTTGTTGCATTGGAGGAGGGTATTCTGGAAATTTTTAAAGCGTAAAATGGCCCTATCCCCTGAAACCGTTTCCACTGTCTGGTAGCCATGCCGGCTACAATGCCTCATGTGAATTTGCAGCTTTATTTCTGTCCAAAATCGTGCGAGACATATCGGACACTAGAGAAGTACTCACCTAGGCTTAACCCCGCCTAGAACTCTACTGATGTTTGTAATCGGACTAAAATTTCCAATTGCATTCGGTTTACTTAGTGGTGTATACAACAACCAGACCGAGTGTTTGACCAAATCAATTGACGGGCCCCTTACAGGGAAGACCACCCCCTTCTTTTTTAAATGAATCCCATCTTCAAATTCAGTTTCATACTGAACCACAGTAACGCCGATATTTAAATGGGTATTAGCCCTTTCAAAAATATCAATGGATCTTACTGCTACTGGGTATTTTCATTCTAAGAACGAAAAATCTACATTTGGGAAATCGGACCCGTCCTTCCCATGTACAGCCCAGTGATCTAAATTTGTCTTGGTATCGTCATCTTCTAGAGGCTGAAATGCTGATATGAGGAAAGCATACCTGAAACATTTTTGACCTGTTTCAAAACAGATAATCTGGACACAACGACAACCTTCTAGATCTGGATTATATTTTAAAACTGTACCCTTATCCCTATGCCCCCCTCTTAAAATAAATTCTTTCTTAAATTTACAAATATTTACACTTAAATTTTCAATAAAAAGAACTAGAGACCCACTACCGTTTTCGTTATAGTTCTCAAGATGCGTTATAATTTGACCTACCCAATCCATGAAAGCACCCTCAAAATTTTCTAAATTCGAATAAACCAAACGCATCTCGGAATGTATATAATGATAATAAACTTCACTTTTCCCCTCATTTAAATAGAATACCTTTAAAACAATAGAAACCTTAATTGAATCCCTCCCCCACAATTGAATTTGGTTCTCCAGTAGTGCACGAATTTTATCTACATAGGCATGCACAATTTCTACAGGATCAAAAACAAATTTCCCCCCCATTAGAGAATTAAAAGGATCCCAAAACGTCGCAGTGTAAACAACTATTGCATTTAAAATTGTGTTAGACAATTAAAAGTCTGGAAAAGTTGTACCCCCCTACCCCTCTTGTATAGTATCCTCACCCTCAAGTTTTTCAACACTATCTGGGGTATGCTCCACGTCAGTTGTTTTAGGCGGACTCGTTAGGGTATCGGAGGCTGGAAAAGGAGAAGGGTTTCCCGTTAATTCGTTTGTAAAATCCTCCAAAATTTGTAGTGTATTTTGGCTCAAGTCCCCCTGCCCAACTGCGCTATAATTTACATTTAGAAAATCACCTATAAACTAATCTAAATTATACGGAATATTGTTTATGATACCGTCCCATGTTGAATTGTTGTTGGAGAGCTCCTCTCCTCCAACTGATGACGATGGCGATAATGAATAAGGGACCAATGAACCAATCTATAAATGAAAAAAATAGCTTATTTTCAAAGTGTTCAAATCATCCCTACTGTTTATAAAATTTGGATTATTATTTAAAGTCATCGCTTAGTAGTAGGGCTGTAGCAGTATGCACATAGTAGCATTTGGTTAATTCAACTGAAAGTTCCAAAATATCAAACTTAATATAAGATAATTACAATCTAAAACATCGCTTTAAATAGAAGGCGGCAATTTGATTCTATTAAAAAAATAGCTTATTTTCAAAGTGTTCAAATCAGCCCTACTTTTTTTGCAGCGCTTTTTGGGCCCGCAGCGCTCCCCGCGGCGCTTCTCTGACCCGCGGCACATCCCGCAGCGCATCCCGCAGCGCATCCCGCGGCGCTTCTCTGGCCCGCAGCGCTTCCCACAGCGCTTCCCGACCGGCTCCCATAAAAACTTTACATAATGCCCTAAAAACCGTATTGTTAGACAGCATAAGTCGCTATTTCTCTCTAATTCCCTACTGGTTCGGTGAACTCATGAGTTTAATTATTGTAACCCGTCGCGTGAGTGTTCCGATTTCCAAGACTGAACTTCAACAGGTAAGAAAATGCAACAATTAAATGCCGGGAACTGCTAGCTTGGTTTCCCCTCGCTGAAATCTTGGCACGATAGAAAGCTATTTTAAAGCATTCAGTGCAAATTAGAACGCCAATATGTGCAATAGATAAAAGGAATAATCTCTCTCTTAAAACTATGTGAAGAAGAGCATTCACA
This sequence comes from Artemia sp. Qi Xiang Cuo, assembly GCF_049724085.1. NCBI lineage: Eukaryota > Metazoa > Arthropoda > Branchiopoda > Anostraca > Artemiidae > Artemia > Artemia sp. Qi Xiang Cuo. Next base: position 14,334,148 of record NC_142796.1, read on the forward strand.
GAGTTGCAAAGGTACCTAAAAATATTCGCTTATGAGATAGCGGCGAAGAGATAGAGGGAATGCATAGAAAATAGTAAAGATTAGAAAAAAGAGCGGTTTCTTTGCAAAAAATTACATTATAGTTAGATATCTCCGTGGGAGGGGGGAGCAGAGAAATTTAAAACAATGGTTGGGGGTGAGGGGTTAATATCCCATAGATACACTTTTACACAGTGTTGAAAAATAGTGGAAAGAAAAAAACATTGGAAGAAATAGATATATATTTATATAAGATATTTTGAGGAAAAAATGCTCACATTTGCAAATCCTGGCTGCACTTGGGTGCCGGATGGTCCAGGTAATGTGTGTTCGATGTCGGACGGGGTGACGTTAGTTTCTTGTGCAGCTGAGCCAGCAATGTCATATGGCTGTGCAGCCGGGACAGCTCCTGATACCCTTGAAAAAGCATGATGAGAGACAACCTCACAATCTTGCGTAGGTGGGGCTTCGACATTGTAGCTATCCGCCCACACTCTTTTTAACTTTCTGACAGGCTGCATTGGGGCTGCCTCACCCTCTCTTTACAGCTGGAGGGGCCGAAATACATTCTTCATAATTTGCCTTAAAGAAGAGAAAAAAGTTAGTATGATAAATAATTTCTCCCCTTTTTTACAGAAGAAGAAAGTATCCACACTAACCAGAATTTTGTCTACCCCCCCCTAAATTTAGGAAAATTAACCCGCCCTAGGTCTACCCTCTCATTAAGTTAATCTTGTGATTTATTCAAGCAAAAGGTATATCAATAAATAATATACCTTACTGCCTTTTTATTCAAATGTTATAGCTAAAATCACTAAAATTCCGAGGAGAAATGGTTAGACACTAAAGTCGAAAACAATTATCTTTTCATTTCTATTTTGTCACTAATTAAAGTGCTAACCCCCTCCCCAACAAAAATCCTGGATTCACACCGCCCGCCCATAAATTTAGGAAAATTAACCCACCCGAGGTCTACCCTCTCATTGAGTTAATCTTGCGATTTATTCAAGCGAAAGGCATATCAATAAAGAATATATCTTACTGCCTTTTATTCAAACGTTATAGCTAAAATAACTAAATGTCGAAGAGAAATGGTTAAACACTGAAGTAAGAAACAATTATCTTTTCATTTCTATTTTGTCAATATTAAAAGTGCTAACCCACTCCCCCAACAAAAATCCTGGAGTCACGCTCCCATCCTTGGAATATAAGGGAAACTTTATCGAAAGAAAGCATGAATTAATCCCGTTTCACTCTTACATAGAATTCCAATGCCCTAAATATCTATCGCTATTTTCAGACAAAATTAGCTGTCCGATATTTTCAGACAAACACAGAATTATGTAAAAGCACTGAAAACCTAGTTTGCCTAAAACCAGCTAATGTATACAAACAGGAAAAGGATGACAGCTAATTATAGGCCTCGCATAGAGCCTTGTGTCAAAACCAGAGCGGGTTAATAACAACAGTGACGGAAGTCAGTGGTCGCTTTTAGCCAGGATATAGAACACTTAAAATTGCAAAAATTTAAAGAAATGAAAATTATTTCTATTTGCGAGAATTTGATTGTAAAAACAATGAGAGAGGGGTTAGGTTTAGGTAATAAAAAGAACACCTTATATGTTTTCTAGCGAGTATAAAGATTGCATAGTGATGTTTGTACTAGAGTGGGAGGGGGGAGGGAGGGGATTTACCTGAATATACTGGAGGGTGACCACGGAAAATAATTTTATTTTGAAAATAAAAAATTAAAACGGAACTTACACGGTAAATTGAGGTTGCCAAGGCTTCAAGTTCATCAATTATGTCAGTTGTTATATTCATTGTGTCACAATAGTTTCAGATAATTTAATCACAATGCATGCCCGTTATATACGAAATCTCAAGGGCGAATTGTTATGTAAGCAAGCCCTCTGATTGGCTGAGAAGGAAACACGTGATCTAACTGTTTCCTATTTCTGGAAACTCTTAACATTCGCCTCGAGCGTGCCCAAAACAACAACAACAACAAATAGTGTTTCCTATTTCTGGACACCTTGACATTCACGATCGATTACACAATCAAGTTCTCGGAAATTCACTTCCCCCTCGTGTCCTAGATCAATAACATTGTTCCAATTAGAATTCAATGCGCATGTGCAACCTTTGCCCCGGAGTTATTACACCTAGACGAACAACAAACAAATCGACCTTGAAAAAAGAGGTCATTGACACACTTTGATTACGCAATCAATTTCTCAGAAATCCATCTCCCCTAGGGACTCTATGCCCATATTTGGTGTTAAAAAAAGTTGTAGGTGGCAGCAGTAAGGCCCCGTGGGGCTATAAGATAGCCTTCTACTTCCATTTAATAAAAGATTCCAAGAAAGGGGGGAGCCCGGCCAGAGAGAGAGATGGCCAAAATAGATCAAAGCCTTACAAACTAATCTAGGTTTTGCTCATTTGAGTAAGGGAAAACAACCCCTTCTGCTATAGCAGAGCTACCAAAAAAACAGCTAACTAAGGATGGGTTCTATGCCTGAAAACGGAGCTTTAAAAATACTTTGCATTTGAACATCATTAGTTATCTTTGCTCGATAAGTTGTATATTTCAGAGTGCATTATCCCTGAGCGTAGTAACAAAGAGCTAATGAAGTACCGTACCAAGAATTGCCTTCAAAAACTGACTTACGTTATACATTAAAACAGATGGGCAGGGCTGTGTCCAGGATTTTTGTTCTGGGGAGTGGGGGGGGGGGTAGCAAAATAATTGAATTTTTGGCTATAGGCCTACAAAATTCGATTAATTAATCACATTAAAAATTGGTTTTATATAAAAATATTACCCGAAAACCCAAAAAGAAGAAAATAAAATTTCAATTCGTGGCTATGGAATATCAACGTTTCAGTGGGAGGATTAAAAACTGCTTCTCCTAAAAAAGTATACGGCAATTGTTACAATTCGATATTTGGCTCATATCAGCGGAAGAGGCTTCGTGGTTTCAGAACCACCATCTTCCATTGATTTGTCTACAGAAAATTTATTTGATGCTAGATTGCACGGTTGCAAGTTCTAAAATGAAAAATTAGAATAAAACTTTCGCTAAAAATTAACTTACTTTTGGACCTTATCACTTATCTTCCCTAAAGTAGTTGCAGGCTGAGAGTCATCAGGAAGGGGAACTGGGCAGGAAAGGATAAGCTCTTGTTTCGGCAAACCTAGTTCATCGGCGGCCTTCTGAGAATTCATGAGTGTTAACACCTTCAAGAAAGATTAAAAAATTCCGGTTCTTTTTCATGTATGGGTTTATAGGAAGAGACTTTTGCATAATCCTATCATCTGAACCGAATTCCAAGCCCAGCAGTGTGTTGCTGCAGCTAAGTTCAAACTCAGGATGAGTTTAGCGTAAATTTTAATTTTTACATGTTTTACGAAAATATGTTTTGCCCGTCACCTTCCAAAAAATCAAAGATAAAATTTTCAAGAGGTCCCAACTCGATGACCCCCCATGAGACATTACGAAGCTGAGATGAGTCCTGCTGCATTACGACAAGACATTCAAGATTCTGTATTGATTACAATATTCTCATACTCTTTCATGGTAAAATAATTGCTTCTGGAGGAACGCCCATTTTTAGCCCTAAATGGGGTTCCAAAAGGTTAAACAGTCCATATAAGCAAAAATTTTACATGTTTCAAACAAAAACTCTATTGAGAAAAAATTGCAATTTGTAGCAGATTCAGGAATGGTCATTTTTATTTTCCTTGGTCATAACAGTAGAATGTTATTTTGAAAATAAATTTCTAGGAATTTTTAAAAAGAGCCTGAAACTCCTTGAAAATGACATCACAGCAAAACCGACACAATGACATTGAAAGTGCAAAATTTAAAATAACATCACCGCAACACTTTCAAAAAAGGTTCCTATTCTAATTCAACTGCCCTTGTGTTTAAACAGCCGCTCGTGAAATACTGGGACAAACAATTCAATTCAATTCAAACTTTTTATTTCCTCCGAATACGAAGAGTAAAAAAAAAAAAAAAAAAAATAAAAATAACCGCTAAACAACAGGCCATAAAATTTTTTTAAAGTATATAACAACAAATACACAAAGGCCTTTAATCAAAATTACCACACAAATTAACACTTCATTCAATAGATAATTAATTAACACTTCACAAATTAACACTTCATTCAAAAATTAAATCAAATAAAATAAATTAAGCTTCGTGCGCAGCTCTATATAAATTATGAGAAAAAACATTTTATTTTGATAAAAATTTCTTTTGGTTTTTCTCCAAAACATCAACAGGGTTTTTTATTTTATATGCATTCATTAAAAAAGTATTTGATTCAGATTTAGAAAAGCGGCAAAGGAACTTAGCAAAATTAAAAAATGTGGTTTTTACATGCGCAATATTATTAATTCTAAAAAACGGGAGAAGCGATGAAAAAACTAAAATTTGAGGCAAAGCGACTATATTATATACCTGAGCCAGGGATTTCCGAGAAAGAAGATCGCGAAGACAAATTACTGCCCCGAAACTAGACGCTATTCTACTTTTAACTGCTTTAGAAATAGAAGCACGGCATAGAGCTAAAGTTGGTCCATAAGGTACACCAAGATATAAAAAAGATTCCAAAGGTTTTAAAATACTATCATAAATACGGACAGAAATTTCTGAATTAACGAGATCATTAGCCTTAGGACCAGGAATTAAAAACTGACACTTTTCAGGGCGAAAACGAAGTCCATGCTCACTAAAAACCTTTGCTAAAAAATCTACATTTTGTTGAAGTGACTGAAGCGATCGACTCAAAAGGAGTAAATCATCTGCGTAAGCAATCCACGACAGAACATAACCTTTACCATAAATAAAAGTCAACTGAATTTGATCAAATAGCCCCGAAACAGTAATATTGAAAATCAAAGGAGAAATAATGCTTCCTTGTCTCAGCCCCCTACATAACTTAACATTATAATCACTAAACTGATCATTCCACTTAATACGAATACGAGAGAAGCCATACCACTTTTTTAAAACCAAAACTACTGGTAGTGGGACATTATTCTTCAGAAGCGCAGTCATAGCCCAAGAATGGATAATTGAATCATACGCCGCCGCAAAATCTAACGCAAGTGTGTAAACTCTATCCCATTGCTTACAAAAGGCTATTATTCTTGAAAGGAGGGTATGAGCAACATCCATGCTTAGACCCTTGCGGAACCCAATTTGATTCAGGCCTTGGTTACAAGACTCCAAATACTTTAATAGAACTAACTCAAAAACTTTGCTAATCTGGCACGAAACAGTAATCGGCCTGTAATCAGAAAATCGATTCATATTCCCTCCTTTTTTTGAAAGGGGTGAATTGGTAGCACAATAAAAGCTAGTTGGAAGAACTCCAGAAGAAACAATATTAGTAAAAAGAGTAGCAAGGAGAAGGATTGCTTTGGGGGATGCCCATTTTATATGGTTTGAATGTATACCATCATGATAAAAAGAATGCTTACTTTTTAGAGCTTTAATTGCTACAGTTACATCATCAACAGAAACAGATATTTTACTATTTGGGCGGGGCTTTGAAATTTCTTCCGATAATAAAGAGTCAAGCCGTGATTCAACTGCCGCATCACCGGATGAAAAAACTTGATCATAATAAGTTATCCAATCATCTAGTTTCAGAGAACTATTAGAATCTGGTGAACAATTATTATTACGACGTCTAGAATTAACCAAACTCCAAAGCGCATTCCTATCACTAGTAATCCTTGAACCAATTTCATCTTTTATAAATTCATTATGCAAACGCAACTCAGCCGAAAAACGCGTTTAGTTAATTTCATACCATCATAAAATGGTCCAGATCGCGGTTTTCCTGCGCAATTCCAAAGGTAACAAGCTTGAGATGCATTCTTTTGGCTTTGCTTTAAAATCGGGTTAAGGTTCCAACCTAAAACACGAGATCCACGACGGAAAGAATCAGTCCGAAATTTTTTATTAGCCCCGACTTTTAAACTATGAACAATTTCAAGGTAAAATAGATCAGTATCAATTTGATCAACATCCTTAGAATAATTTACTATTATTTTGGCTAAAAGTGCATCTGATTCTTCATGATATTTGCACATTTTTTCCCGATCCCAGATCATTTTATTTACAATTTGACTAGAACGATGGATAATTTTAAAAGATGGAATTTGAATATTTAAATGAAAAGAAAGGTAAAAATGGTCAGTAATAGGCATATCCAACCCAACATCAACAGGCTGTGGTAAAAACGCTGCATTTGAAACCAGCACATGGTCTAGATAAGAGGAACAACCAGAATTATGGACATACGTAAAATTTGCATCCTTTGAAACTATAGTAAAAACCGAAAACAAAGATAAAAGAGCGGAGGAGCGGACATGAGAGATAGCAATGTTGCAGGTAAAATCCCCGCAAATAAGCCACTGGAAATCTGATGGAACTTTCGCCACAAATCGCGATAATTCTAAACATTCAAAATTGAAATCAAAATCCGAATCAATAGTATGATAATTTGTTGGTAAATAGCACGAAAAAACAATAATCCCTGGGATTCGAACAGCAACAAAATAACGATTAACGGCAAACACTGAAACTGGAATATTCTCTCGAATAAAAATGCAAACGCCTCCTGATGGGCGTCCACCTGTAGGTGTAGCTGGAGATATAAAACACTTAAACTGCTGCGACAGACTCGAAAGAAAACTAGTAGAGTGGTCCAGAAGATGATGCTCTTGCAGACACAAAATATCCAGATCGCGCAGCATAGACTGCAATACATGTTGTTTATCACCAAAACCATTCAGATTCAGAGATATAATCTTTGCACTAATCATTTTTTATTCTTTGCAACTTTTTCGGTTAACTGTTTGCAGCGAAAGCTAAATCCAGTATGCTCATGAGATCCACAATGGAAGCAACAAGGTTTATTCTGGCAAGGGTTGTTCCTAGAATGAGAGTGTCCACTACCAAGGCACTTGAGACAACGTTCCACGCTAGAGCAGCCTGACGATATATGCTCTAGCGACCCGCATTTGTAGCACATTCGCGGTTAAAACTTATAATCAGTAAGCCGGAAATGTTTGTAGCCAATGTGAATCCCATGACCCAAATAATGAGACTTGGCCGTCGCCAAACGGAAGTATTCACGATATGATTTTTAAACACCAATGCACTGTATCTCTTCGATACCTTGGTTAGAAGCACGCACACTCTCTGGATCGATCGAAAAGTCCACTCGTGATAATAAACCGACAGTTCTCGATTTGCGAACCTCAGTTTTACTGACCTTTTCATTCAAACAGGCTTTCAAGTTTTCGGCGTTTTGTCTTTTCGTATGAATGACCCATTTCTGTTGCTGGGATCCTGATTCCTTAGAAAGTGAAATCCGCAATATACCATCAGCTCCATCCAACGATTTCAGAAAAGCTTCAAACTTTAAGGGATCATCACAATCTTGTGGTGGTGAATCTACTACAAGACCCACTGTTTCTGACTCGTTATTCAGCGGAGGCCAGGATTTATCATTGAGTTTTTCTTTATTTATACAGCTAGAAACCTCGCTCTGTACTCCGTCACAACACTCTTTCACCAAAGCAGGAGTCTCTGCTACCTTACTTGTAACGTAATCAAGTTTGTCAATTATTCTAAAAAGATGCCAGTCCTAGCTTTCAATGGCACGGCTATAGTGAGCATTTTTATCCGTATCTATAGCAGGTATCGCATCACTTGCAGTCATGACGAATTTCAAGTTTGGCAAGCGAGGGGTAGTATCCTCAGAAATAAGGATGTCTAACTTTTTTTGTAAGGAACAGTCAAACTTTATCATAAAGAGCAGGGTATTGAGGAGGGGGCAACCCCTTCATATACAGAATAATTTCTGTTCGTTTCGAGTTTTAATGTTGCTCTTTACTTTCAGTTAAGAAACTTATTTTTATGAAACAGTTAAGAAACTCTCCTTAGCATACTTTCATTTGAAAAAGACTTTAATTTCTAATCTTTTTCTAGATCACTCAGGAAATCCACCCTTCCGTCAAAACTTTTCCCCAGAAATCCAAAACTCTGAAAACAGCTCCTGGATAAGGAGCTGTTTTCACGTGTAAAATTGAGTTGGCCAAGAGAAAGTAAGATAATTAAAAAGAAATTTCGTATTGGAATTCTGTCAGACCCTCCCAATGTAAAATTTCTCTTGAAAATTTCACCCCCGGAAAATTCTCCCTATGGAAATTCACACCAAGCATAAATCCCCCCCCCCCGAAAAATGTATGTATACTTTTCAATAACAAATGCTATACGTAAGCAATGGACAAATTTCATAACTTATAGGTCTCTCCCCGCGGACAGTCGGGGGGGGGGTCATTTTACGCCTAAAGACATAATTGTTGGATCTTTCAACTATGCTGAACAAAATGACTATGTCAAAATTTCTATGGCATAAGTTTGGGGAGAAAAGAGCGTGGGAGGGGGGCTAGATGTCCTCCAATCTTTTTGGTCGCTTAAAAAAGGCACTAGAACTCTAATTTTCCGTTCGTATGCACACTCTCCCACCTTCTAGAATCAGTATCTCAGTACAATCACCCCTGGAACAAAACACACACCTGATGGTGTGGTTTTCATTAAGATTCCTTGACTTGTAGGGGATGTTTCCCCCCTATTTCAAAAATCAAGCAAACTGTCTCAGGCTCGTATCTTTTGATGGGTAACACGAAACTTAACGAATATTATATATTTGGAATCAGCATATATTTGGATCTTGTATATTTGAAATAAGCTGATTCTTTTGATGTATCTATTGATATCAAAATTCCGTTTTTTTAGAGTTTTGGTAACTATTGAGTCGAGTCCCTCCTTACTTACAGTTCGCTAACAAACTGTTTGATTTATACCATCTCTTTCGTTAACCCTTTTCGGGCTTTACTTACGGGTTTAATTCATCTATAGATTTTAGTATTTTAATTGTTTTAGTCTTTTTGACATGATAATTGTGCATATACCTTTTCTGTCAACAATATTTTTTTTTGTTTTACTAGTTAGTTTTTAAGTTTGACCTTGAAGAACGAATCCGGTCTATCTGGGATAGTGATAGTATTTTTTTGGAAATAATTCTTATCTTATATCCCAAGTGCAAAAGACAAAAATAAAAAAGCGAAAAAATAAAAATAATGCAGATTTAAGGAGCAAAATGAGAAAATAGAAACTGAAAAACCAGGAAGAAATAAAAGGACTTTTATTTTTGCAAACACCAATAGGACATATTTTTCTTTTTTTCGGATTTTCATATATTTCCTTCTTGAACAAACACTTGACAGAAGCAAATCTAGACAGATAAACTAACTGCAAAATTGATTTTCAAATCTTTTTTTTTGGCTGTAACAAAGTTCTTTTTAGGCGAGAAATACCAAACCGCATAAATCAGAATTTCACTCTATTCTATTCCAGTTCAACCAAGCTTCGTCAAAGTAAAACTGTGGATTTGTATTTTAATGTATCATTTTACTCTTTGAAAGTTTTAGCCCTCCAGCATAGGAACCTATTTTACAGGCATACTGTGTAAGATCTAGTTCTTAATTCACTATATTAGTTTAATAAGAGCTTGGTAAACTGAAGGTCACTCTTACCATTTATAGATTATGTTAGTGTGAAAAATTATTATATTTTTTGCTATAATTTTTTGTTATAATACCAAACTCATCAAAAATTATCATATTTATTCTGCACAAATTACCATGTTTGTAAAAAAAAATAAGTCACTTTATCTTAACGAATTTTTCAACCCTGTAGTTAAGATGAACTTTATATCACGTAACTCGGAGCAACTGCCCTCTAAGACACATATACAGTCCTGGGCGGATTTTTTTTTTTTTTTTTATATTATTTTTTTTTTTTTTTTTTTTTTTTTTAGCAGGATCTTGAGCACGTCTTGTCTTTTTTTTCTGCTCCCTCTGTTTCTGGTTTGTTATTTTTAGATTTTTTTTTTTAATATTATTTACTGTATACCGGTTTTTCGACTTTCTGTTTGCGTGCATTGTGTGATTTAGCGTAAATTTTTACTTTTACACGCCTCACGTTTTACGAAAATATGTTTTGCCCGTCACCTTCCAAAAAATCAAAGATAAAATTTTCAAGAGATCCCGACTCGATTACGCCCCATGAGACAAAAGAAGATATATTCACTGAATAATTTGTAAAAGTCGTTAGTTTTTTATGAAGCCTATTGACTATATGCAATCTCTATAATAGACAAAAGTAATAGAAGAAAAAGCTCTAAAATCTTGTGAGCGTTATAAAACCAAAACTAGCGAACTAGGTCTATTTTTTAGAAGTTCTCAGTTCAGACACTATTACCTGTTCGGCAGTATTACGTCATAGCTTTCAGATTAGATATTGACTGATAAGTTGTGACGTACTCTTGTCGTGTATGACGAAGAAAATTGAGCTTGAAACCAAATTTGAAAAAAGAAGAAAACTAAGTTTGATTACAAAGCATAGTAAATATGGATAGATGCAAAATTATCTAGCTTAAGTTAATAATTTACATTTTAAAACATTATTCTTCATAGTTTTTGGGCGAAAAGTAAAACCTTTGAGTGCACAATATGCCTTGAAACAAAGATATTGATAAGATCTCAGCTAGCAATTACTAACAACTAACAAAGACATAGCAATGAGACAAAATAAAAATATAAAGCGAATAAGAAGAAATTCGGACGAAGAAGAATTCGTTCTTCCAGGATTTATCACTAGCGATATTTCAATGTTTATAAGCGGAAATATACTTTTTCAAGATAATGGAAATGTAATTTTAGATTCGAGTCGATATTTGAATCCATTTTATGCCTCTCATGGAAATGTAAATACAATGAAAACCGAAGTAAAAAAACTTAGAACCAATAACAGGATCGTTGACGAAGAGGTGAGAAGATTGAGTGCCGCTTTCAAGGCATTTGCAGCAGACTTGACTGATGGCATTGAAAGCAGAAAAGAAAGAGCCATTCTCTGTGCTAAAAAAATACAGGAAATTCTTGACCCCTCCATCGCTATCTTAAGAAACGAGCAAAGAGCCATAAGACGCCGCGAGAAATTTAAAAAGGCAATGGCAAAGTATATTGGATTTATAAAACTCTACACGGACGGGTCAGTTCGGGAGGATGGGACTGCAGGATGTGCCATAGCAATAGCTGAACTAGAAGAGATAAGAGTTTTCAAAATTGAACACCAGAAGAATGTCCAAGCCGAACTTGAAGGACTATTAAAAGCTGTAGAGATGGTCCTCTCCAACTTTAAATCCACAGACAAGATAGTGATTTGTACCGATTCGTTGACCGGTTTGGATTCGCTAGTAAGCACAAAGGCTCATAAGAAAGAGCCATTAGTAAGACGCCTTCAAGATACCATCATAAGAGCATCAAAGAAAGTGAAAGAATTAAAATTTATATGGGTACCAGCCCACATGGCAATATACGATAACGAACAAGCAGATTACGGAGCTGATTATGCAACAACTAACCTGACTGATAAATTTCAAACGATTAAGTATGCCAAAAAGACTAAAGAACAATTTTTCGAAGAGCTAATGGAAAAGAAGCAAAAATACGATCCAGATTTAGAAATACTTAATGACACGAAGGAAAAAGAGAAAGCCAAAGAGTCTGGAAAGAGAAAGGAAGCTCAAAAACAAAATTGGCAAATTTTATATAAAAAATTTCAGGATTTGACGACAAGTATGAAAAAATGTAAAGAAGACTTAACACAGGTTAAAACTAGGATGAAAACTGAATTAGACGTGCAATCCTTAACTGAGCTAGCGTTGTTGACATTGTCGCTTGACAATTTTGAAACTACCTTGAAAGAAATTGAATCATCAGTGGATGTTGCAACTGGTGAGAAGGTTAAAAACTCAAAGTAAAAATTATGAACATTATTTTTTTGGACGTGTTTTAACGTTTTAATAAACATTATTTTTGCGACTATTTTTTGGAGTGTCTTAAAATGTGTCTATTTCTTAGAAGTGATCTACGCATAGGGGAGGTTTTTACGCAGCTAGGAATATTAGTGAAAACACTGTGTTTAATAGAGAGGAGAAGGGACTTGTACAAAAATTATCTCCGTGATAAATCATCACTGGCATGTTAATAAACTGACAGTGAGTAGTCAATCTGGAATTGTTCCAGTTCCAGATAGGAACGGGGCCACAATTAGGGATAAGGAAAGAGTTAAAGAGAGACGGGTGGAACCTTTTGAGAATGTGTTAAACCGGGATAAATTACACACAAGCATAATTAACGTGTTATTCTTTAGTTTTAAGTCAAAGGGTGGTAAATCAGCAGTTTTAATTAAATTAAGGAATTTAACGTATATTACACACAGGTAGGACTAGTAAAGAACAAACTAACATGTCATTTTTACCCTGGGCACCGTTTAAAGTATTTTACTATAACGTCATTTATGGTTATAATCTACGATCATGACGTTATTCATCATCTTGTATCCAAAGGTGCGACTTTTGTAAAAACAAATATTTTATTTTAAACATTGTGTTTAAGTGAGCCCTTAAACAGCTCTCTATGACGTTCCAGTGCCCCACTAGCAGCGGAGGAAAAAACAGCTAACAGAGGAAATATAAAAGCTTTCCATGCAAAAAAGTGATTTTCTTTGTTGTTCAAACCAGGGAACTGTGAGTTTCATTTATAGGGTTTTCGGCCATGACAATTCTAATGGTGCACTCTTTATTTCGACCCAAATTGGTTTCAAAATGATTAATTTTGGATTAAAACTGGCTGAGGCTCGGTCCTTTACTACCGCTGCAACCCCAATAGCCACATTTAGGTTAGGGTAAAACTTGAAAAGGATCTTGTAAGTAGGTTTATAGAAGACAGGCTTATTAGAAGTCTCAGACGCGAGTCAATTCAACTCCTGTCAGGCTTAACCCTCTTACAACTACTGTGACCAGGACGATTAACACTGCATTTTTAGTGATCTTTGCAAGCATATTTTGATTTATTACGTAGATGACCTCCAGCTTATTAGTTCCAAGTTTCTCTACCTTACAGGCTAATCTGCATTTACTAACATCTGGTTATAAACTTCTAGGACTTGGGGGTAATACCGCAACGACAGAGTTTCTTGTTTGCCAGTGGTAACGCCATACCTCATGTATCTGTTGCAACTGCAAGTCCCAAAATGATAGTCTATTTCGCTCAAATATCTAGGACACGTTTATTGTCCAGATAAGCTAGTGTTCGAGTACAAACGGTAGAACAGGCTATAGCAGGTTTCCGCTTTAGTTATGCCAGACTTACCGCGCTAAAGTACCGCGAGATTATAGCAGAGCGTTTATAAAGAGATTACAGCAAGCGTTTAATCTCTTAATTGTATTGCTCCCTGGCTATGCCCAGGCGTTGTAGATTTCACCTCTTTAGGACTCACTGTTTAAAACTTATTAGTTGAAGGTTCGTCCGTGAACCCTTTGAAGTTGTTTTAATTGTCCCGTTGTTTTGCAAGAATAATTTTATATTGCGAAAAAATATTCTGTTTAATATGAGTATAAGTCGTTTGCTTCATGTTCTACGTTGGATGGCGTTAACCCCCCCCCCCCCGGAAAATACCCCTCCACGGAAAATACCACCCCCCCCGCATGAAAAATAAGGCTTTCCAAATATGAGAAATTTATTTGTTTTTGTTTTTTCCCGTAGGGAGAAGGAATTTTGGTACTTGTGTATTATCCGCCACTTACTCGAGTTTACGCTGCGTAAAACTCGAGAACAAACCGGTTTCTTCGTTAGTTTCTTTTAGCTTAGCGTGAGACAAGACAAAGACAAGTGACAGAACAGATGGGAAATAAATAATTTGGGTTATATATTTGCACATAATGGGGGGGGGGGAGTTAAAGTATTTGGACAGATTGAAGTCAGAAAACAATTCTTACTTCATAATATACAGAATAATTGTACCGAACACATTTTGCATGCAGACCCGCTTTAACTCCCCCCCCCCCCTAATGTGCAAATCTATAGTCCAAATTTGTTTCTTAAGTATCGTAAAAACTGAGGAAAAAACCGGTTTGTCCTCGAGTTTTACCCTTTGCAAACTTAAGCGAGTGGTGTATAATACACAAGTACCGGAATGATTCATTGAGAGAGAGACGGATTTCCCAGTATTATTTAAAAACAATCAGAAATTAAATAAAAAAAAACAAGTTTTTTCCACTGAAAGTAAGGAGCAATATCAAAACTTAAAACGAACAGAAATTATTATGTATATGAAAGAAGTTGCCCCTTCCACCAGACCTTGCTCTCTACGCTAAAGTTTTCCAATTTTTGTCCTAATTATTTAAGAACGATTCCTAAAACACAATGGCCGTTTAATTAGAATAATAAGCGTTGCTTTAAAATTAAAAAAAAAACTTTGGCGTTAAGAGCGAAGTCTTGAGGAGGAGGCAACCCCTTTCATATACGTAATAATTTCTGTTCGTTTTAAGGTTTGATGTTGCTTCTTTACTTTCAATTGAAAAAACTTGTTTTATTTAATTTAATTATTAGCAGATAGTATTTGTTAAAGTGAAACATACGGAACAAGTTTTTTAAAGAAAAGTAAAAAGAGCCCCATTAAACCAAAAAAGAGCAGAAATAAAGTCGAATAATCTTCAAAGTAAAAACTATGGAGTCTAATAGAAAATAAAAACACCCAAAGACATAAAATGTTCTTTTCTATGAAAAAGACTATGTGAATAAAAAATGAGCAGAAATTAACTTAAAAACTTTTTCCGCAAAACAAGTTTGTCAAAGAATAGTATTCTTTATTATACTAGCTTTATTATACTATTCTTTTCTAGAAATAAATTCAATTAATTTTCCAAGCGTAAAAATACCACAAATCACCATCAATAAATGAATTAAACCCATGACGAATAGAAACTACAATAAATAACCGATTCAAACTTAAAACAAGCAATAATTAGCATGAGTAGGGTTGAAAAACCCCCACACCTCCTCAAAACCAGAACAAAATTTGTAGTTTACTGAAAACAAAATATATTTTAAATGTTTTCACTTTTTTGACTTTAATAAATAAAGAAGCATTAAGACTTTAAGGAATACATATCAGAATATGTACACTAAACTGACAATACACGGCTATTTTTTTTTATTCTTAGTAAAGTGCAAATTATGTTCTGGTTTTGAGAAGACATGGGTGTTGTCAGCCCTACCCTTTTTAATTTTTGCTCGTTTTGAGTTTGACTATGCTATCTATTGTAATTTCTGATAGTTACGGGTTTCATTTATTTATTACTGGTGATTTGTGGTAGTTTTACGCTTGGAAAATAAGAAAAACAAACTCGTAGAATTTAACAACGCTTTCGCCCGTAAGAACTTAAAATCTAGAATTTGTTGGTTCCCAAAGCTATCTATCCTTTCAAATGATAGCCAAACCTTCTCAAACTTTTTGGTGCCATATGTTTTAGTTTAATTTTGATGATTGTTAGCCTATATTTTTTTTCTTCTTCAATTTTTTTTTAATTTGGCGCCCGCTAGTGCCAAAAATTGCAGAAGTTCATATGGAAGTCTTTTCAACAAAAATGGATTTGCAGACTTTTGTTTCTAAGTTTTTAAGATACTTTTGGCGTGTAAATTCCTCTTTTTTCCGTTCCTTAGCACTTTTCAACGAAACTAAAAAAAACTCAAATAAAATTATCAGAATTGGAAACCTTATTTCCCACAAGGGGGGGAGGGGATTTTAAAGAAGGGGCGGGGGGGGGTATTTTTCGCGGGGGTATTTTCCGTGGAGGGGGGATAAACGCTATTCAAACCAACAGATTATCATATATTACGGACAATCAAATAAAATTGTAATGTGCTTTTAAAAATATTTAGCAAATACACTCATCTTCAGAAAAATTTATTATAACGATTCCAATTATTTGTGATGTCATTGAAATGAAAAATACTTTTTGTACAATTGAGGCCCTATCCGAACTTATGTAAATTCGTGACCAATCTTTTAAATAATATGACCAGAATACGGTTTCACTTAAGCTAGATGGAATTCTAAAAATTCAATGAACATAAAATTTCTGATTGTAATGAAGTAAAAAAATTGTTATAAGGGTCTGTTACAAAACGACTAATAAAAATTGCCTTATTATTAACTCTCCAAAGTTAAGATACAACCAACTGCTTTAAAACTAAAATCGAAAAGTATCGATAACTCAACAGAGTGGAAATTGGCACCAACACCATAGTGTCGACGAAAAATCACCAGCACCATCTGGCATTCGATGTTTTTTTGGCATTTTTTTCAACCGTAATAATAAAGCAAAATTACTTGAGATTGGCAAATTTACTGTAATAATTAGCGTCTGATCTCAGTTTCTGAAAAACACAGTTATAAAGCTAGAAAAACGAGCAAAGAAACACCAGATGCTAGATGGCACTAGTGATCTCTTATTGACACTAGAACCTCAAATAGTGAAGCAAAAGCAAAACACCCAACTCTAGTGAAAAAACGGACCCAAAGACTACTTACATTATCTTTAACTACCAAAACGCCATGAACTAAACAAGGTCTTTTCGGATCGGGTGGATTCATTTCATACTTTTGTTTACTCTTCATTAAAAGCTCTCGATCAATAACGGCACGTACAGGCAGAGCTGTTTTAATAACTGCTGTCTCACCATTAGCTGGCATAAAACAATCTATACCCAACTCCTGAAAGATTTAGAAGTCCATAAATAATCAGTTCATTCGACAAAAAAACAAAGAACAGGAGGAAAAGGAAATTAAAATGAATTTAAAATGAATTAAAATGAAAAAATTAAAATTAAAATGGAAATTAAAATGAAAAAAAAAAACAAAGAACAGGAGGAAAAGGTGGAAACAAAGAACAGGAGGAAAACCGAAAACACCACGAAAACGGCAGTGATAATGTATAAGCAAAACAAAGTATAAAATGGATAAGCAAAACAAAGGAGGAGGATTTGAACGAAAAGACAAAGCAGATGTTTCGACAAAGACCTCCGCTAAGCCGTCCTCAACGCTCGAAAAAAAGAGAAAAAGGAAAGAAGGTATATATAAAGAAAAAAAAACTAACCTAATGCAGTAAACCATACCGCGAAAGCGAGATTAATTAATAAAATACAAGCCAGAATCAGCCTCGTTTGGTTTCTTTAATTTGTTTTTTTCTTCGTTTTTTTTAATATTTTTCGTTTTATTTATATTCTTCTTTTTTTTATTTTTTATATTCGCCATTTTTTGTCAAGCGTCATGGATAGCCAGTGCAGTCTCAGAATATATTTATAGTATGCTCAGAAACGCCACCGTAGGAGTGCCCTATGACGGAAGGGCACCACGAAAACGGCAGTGATAATGTAATGTAATTTATACTGTAATGTAATACAATATAATGTAATATAATATAATGTCATATAATAATAATGTAATGTATTTGATAATACGGTTGGTTGTAGAAGACTTTAAAATCAAATATGTTCAGTATTAACAGCTAAAACGTAAGGATTAATTGATAAAGTAAAGATTAAAAATTTGTTTGATTTTACGTGTAGGTAACACATAGATATATTTATTTGTTTTGGACTTTACAAAAGTGGAAGAAAAAAACTGGAAGGAAGGAAAAAAACTGGTGGAAGGAAGTGGAAGAAAAAAACTGGAAAAACTCTCACTCAGCCATCAAACACAGCTCCTCGGCTTAGAATAACCTTACTTCATACTATTTTTCAAATACAAAAAGTTCAGCTATGTACACCGTTTCTTTCGAAAGGAAAACACACGATTAATTTCTGATCAATTCATTGGAGGAATGATATTATTTTTGCCACACCTTTTTTTTCCGATGCCTCACTCCTCGAAAGTGACATTGTATATATTAAGAGTCATAAATAAATTGTTATTATTATATTTAATTAATAAGAATAAAATTTCCGGTGATTTGAAAACAATTATTACTCCAAATAATGATTTGAAAAGAATAGCGTAATATATATTTCAAAATGTTAGTAAATTTGTCAATATTGAGCATTCTTGGTCTTTTAAGGAAGCGGAATAAGTTCCAAGCCTGCCCAAAACACACAAAGTGCAGTTAAGAATCAGGCCATATTTCTTATTTTCCCAAGAAAACCTTTGGATTTAAATTGGCGGTGATCCTTCACTATGTACGGGTACATGTACCACTATATACCGGTACATGTAACTCCTTGAATGCTCATAAAATCAAAAACAATAGAGAAAAGGTTCCCCAGTCTATGAATGCAGTTCTCTGAACATTACTGTGCAAAATCCTTCGTAGTGAAAAAAAAACTTAGCTTACCATTGCCCGGCATTTCCAAACCATTTCTTTCTTGAAAAGGCACAACAAAAAACAAAACATAACTAACTAGTAAAAAAAAAAATAAAAAACTTGGTCGGATTGTTGTAAACCATTTAAGGTTATTGGATCTCATACCTTCAGCGCAAAAAATACCTGCCTTTATATTATCTTACTGTTCAAAATTATTATTGTACTGTACTGTACTGTCCTATTACTGTACTGTACAAAGATATTATTGTACTGTACTTTATATTACTGTACAAAATAATTTGTAGTAAGAAAAACGTAGAGCTTGTCATTTTCCACCATTATCAAACCGTTTCTTTCTCGAAAAAAATTAATAAAAATCATATCTAATTAGAAAAAAAACAGGTCGGCATTACTATAACAATTTAAAGTTGCTAGAGCTCTACAGCCCCAAAGGTACCTGCCTTTATAGGATATCTTCCTTTATTTCCAATATTCCATCACTGATGTGAACACAACAAAGTTCAACTGGACAAAACGGCTAGTCAAATTAAAAAGAAGCTCAGGTATAGCACAATCAAAAGTTTTCGGAGCAAATAGAAAGCTTGGTACTGTTGCACTTAATGGTACACACGAAAGAAGTCAAGTTTGGTTAATGCTAATCAAAAAGAAAAAGAAAATAGGATAAATATATAAATATAAATATATAAGTATGTAAAAAAGTAAGTAAGTAACAAACTCTTTCTTGAATTCACCTCTTGGATACACAATACAGACATTTAATTCAGGAAATTATGAAAAAAAATTGAACAAACTCTTTATTAACATTCATTATCGATTGATGGCGCTTCCTACAATCTATAGCGATGTATACCATTAAGCGCAACTGTACCGAAAGCTTCTTCAATAAATGTTTGGTTTTTAATTATATGCTCCTAGAGCATAAGGAAAAAAACAACCAGATACTTCACATCACGTGGAGGGCTACCACTGCCAACCTTCAAGAAAATTTAGTGCAAAAAAGAAGAAAAAGAAGAAAGACACTTAAAGTTATTAGGACGGCTATCGTCGCCATCTTATTTAGCATTTTATTGGGGAGGGGCAAGAGGAATCTCGATCAGGAGAGTTAAGGTGGATGGACTACAGAATAATCTTTTCTCCAAATTATTGGGGGGGGGGCAACTCCCCCCCCCCCGAAACGACGACAGTGCCTAGGGATGAATTTCTACTTACTAAAATAGTCTGTATAGCCTATATAAAACCCCGTATAGCCTATAAACTGCCTAAGCTACTCACTGAAATTTACTTTTATTTTAGATGTTCAATCATTATGATGTAAACACAATACAATATGAAAACGGAGCGTATTAGCCTTTCCAAAGTAAGATACACCAGGCCAGATTCAGCAATCGAAAACTTGATAGGCTATTGGTCTAGGGACAAATGATGTTCAGTCATGAACGCCAACCTGCTATATACTATATAATAGGCTCGTTAAATCCGTTTTAAACTATTCGTGGCAACAAATGGCAAGTAAAGAATGACCCTTCAGCAGCAATTAGCAATTAAGTTAGTTTCCAATCAACTTAGCCATAGCAGAATAAAAAATGTTTGGAACAAATTGGCAGCTTCTTCGATAGAATTTGGGTTTTCAACAATAAGTCCCTGTAGTTTATTTTGGAAGTTGAAGACACATGCCTCATGTTCTTTGGACGGTTATGGTCAGCAACTGTTATTTTAATAGAGAAGATAAATCAGTGTTATAGGATATCTTTTCTTCCAACGGTAATCAATGTTTTAGGATACCTTTTTTTCCAACGGTAATCAGTGTCTTAGGATATCTCTTTTTCCAACGGTAATCAGTGTCTTAGGATATCTCTTTTTCCAACGGTAATCAGTGTTTTAGGATATCTTTTTCCAACGGTAATCAGTGTTTTAGGATATCTTTTTTTCCAAGGGTAATCTGTGTTTTAGAATATTTTTTTTCCAACAGTAATCAGTGTTTTAGGATATCTTTTTTTTTCCAGCGGTAATCAGTGTTTTAGGATATCTTTTTTTCCAAGGGTAACCTGTGTTTTAGGATATATTTTTTTTCCAGACGGTAATCAGTGTTTTAGGATATTTTTTTCCAACGGTAATCAGTGTCTTAGGATATCTCTTTTTCCAACGGTAATCAGTGTTTTAGAATATCTTTTTCCAACGGTAATCAGTGTTTTAGGATATCTTTTCTTCCAACGGTAATCAATGTTTTAGGATACCTTTTTTTCCAACGGTAATCAGTGTCTTAGGATATCTCTTTTTCCAACGGTAATCAGTGTTTTAGAATATCTTTTTCCAACGGTAATCAGTGTTTAAGGATATCTTTTTTTCCAAGGGTAATCTGTGTTCTAGGATATCTTTTTTTCCAAGGGTAATCTGTGTTTTAGAATATTTTTTTTCCAACAGTAATCAGTGTCTTAGGATATCTCTTTTTCCAACGGTAATCAGTGTTTTAGGATATCTTTTTCCAACGGTAATCAGTGTTTTAGGATATCTTTTTTTCCAAGGGTAATCTGTGTTTTAGAATATTTTTTTTCCAACAGTAATCAGTGTTTTAGGATATCTTTTTTTTTCCAGCGGTAATCAGTGTTTTAGGATATCTTTTTTTCCAAGGGTAAACTGTGTTTTAGGATATCTTTTTTTTCCAGACGGTAATCAGTGTTTTAGGATATTTTTTTCCAACGGTAATCAGTGTCTTAGGATATCTCTTTTTCCAACGGTAATCAGTGTTTTAGAATATCTTTTTCCAACGGTAATCAGTGTTTTAGGATATCTTTTATTCCAACGGTAATCAATGTTTTAGGATAACTTTTTTTCCAACGGTAATCAGTGTCTTAGGATATCTCTTTTTCCAACGGTAATCAGTGTTTTAGAATATCTTTTTCCAACGGTAATCAGTGTTTAAGGATATCTTTTTTTCCAAGGGTAATCTGTGTTCTAGGATATCTTTTTTTCCAAGGGTAATCTGTGTTTTAGAATATTTTTTTTCCAACAGTAATCAGTGTTTTAGGATATCTCTTTTTTTCCAGCGGTAATCAGTGTTTTAGGATATCTTTTTTTCCAAGGGTAATCTGTGTTTTAGGATGTCTTTTTTTTCCAGACGGTAATCAGTGTTTTAGGATATTTTTTTTCCAACGGTAATCAGTGTCTTAGGATATCTCTTTTTCCAACGGTAATCAGTGTTTTAGAATATCTTTTTCCAACGGTAATCAGTGTTTTAGGATATCTTTTCTTCCAACGGTAATCAATGTTTTAGGATACCTTTTTTTCCAACGGTAATCAGTGTCTTAGGATATCTCTTTTTCCAACGGTAATCAGTGTTTTAGAATATCTTTTTCCAACGGTAATCAGTGTTTTAGGATATCTTTTTTTCCAAGGGTAATCTGTGCTCTAGGATATCTTTTTTTCCAAGGATAATCTGTGTTTTAGAATATTTTTTTTTCCAACAGTAATTAGTGTTTTGGGATATCTTTTTTTTTCCAGCGGTAATCAGTGTTTTAGGATATCTTTTTTTCCAAGGGTAATCTGTGTTTTAGGATATCTTTTTTTCCAGACAGTAATCAGTGTTTTAGGATATTTTTTTTCCAACGGTAATCAGTGTTTTAGTATATCTTTTTTTCCAACGGTAATCAGTGTTTTAGGATATCTTTCTCCAACGGTAATCAGTGTTTTAGGATATCTTTTTTGCAACGGTAATCAGTGTTTTAGGATATCTTTTTTTCCAACGGTAATCAATGTTTTAGGATATCTTTTTCCAACGGTAATCAGTGTTTTAGGATATCTTTTTTTCCAACGGTAATAAAAACCACATACTAATCAAATAAACTCAAAAATATAACAAGATGACAAAAGTAACATAGAATTTAGAGTAAAGTGTAATATTTTGTTTTCAAGAAGGTCTTATCAATTTTCCACTCACAATTGGCAAAAATGTTATCGAGTTGGCATGTAACAGGGTATAAAATAATGTAACTGCAATTAATCAAATGATTATTCCTCAACAGAACAAATAATTTGGCTTTCGTCGTTTGTTACAGTGCAAGTTGATTAAAGAAGGGGGCTTTGAACATATTGGGGTGGAGGAGGAGTTGGCATAGCCAACTCCTCCTCCATGAGGAGTATCCACCTCAGGCGGCTTGGTGCTGCAGTGAATTGTTAGTATTAGTAGTAATATTAGTAGCGGAAGTAGTAGTAGTAGTAGTAGTAACAGCAGTGGTAGTGGTAGTAGCAGTAGCAGTTCTGTTTTACTTATTTTGAATTTTTTTAGACCTTTGTTGTTTCTAGCTTTAATCTTTTGGCTTGTTTGTTTTAAGTCTGCATTTTTTTAGGTCTGTTTTATTTTTCCAAAGAAAGATTTTATTTATCAAACCTGTAATGGAAATCAATACAAGCCTAATATAAATTTTCTAAGAACATTAAATATTAATTCTATCTTATCATAATAGTCAAAAATATTGCGATAATTTAGTCAAAGTTATTATCACAGTAACCACAATTTCGAATTGAATAGGGGCTGATTTTTCATTTATATTTCTTGAATGCATCGATGCACCACCCTTTAATCCCCCCCCTCCCCAAAAAAATGTCTTTCAGGAGGTTGAGAGCCAAATGTTACGCAACCATTCATAAGACAGAAGCTACAAGAAATATAAAAAGGGTTCATTTTACCTTTTTTACTATTTGAATAATATAAATTTACTATCGCTCTTATTTCTTTTTTAACATCTCATTCTATTTCTGGCTTCTAGACGTGTTAATAGAAAATAAATAAAAAGATCGAATCCTCAAAAAAAGAAGGTCAAGACCTGTTTACAGCAAAGCTACGGTATTACATGTTTCAAAGCAGAGGTAGCTGTGGTCTCAGCATGAAATGCTACAAGTGAGAATACGTGCGAATAGTACGTACTGATTACAATATGAAACTAATTAATATATTAATTACATAATATAAAACATGAAACCGATTATAAGATTTACAAACTACTATGATGATTAAATAAAAAAAAATTAACTTTTTTTTCATCCAAACACATTAAACACTAAAGTTTTTGATTTTTTAACAACACGAACCCAAGAGTTTTAACACTCAAAGTTATTTTGTTTTGTACTCTAAGGCGTTTGTTTTTTGGTAGGAATCAATATATTGTGTTAAAATAGACCTTTCCATCGGCTTTCTAATCCTTTTTTTTAATTTCTTAATCCTTTTTTGTAAAATTATTTAACCAGAAGAATTTTTTTAAGACTAAATGAGACAATGCTGACAAAAGCAGCTCTAGCAGAGTATACAGACTGGATTTGTAATTCTGTGTCCTTCGGGATGCAGATTCAAACCCTGAAGTTGCCAAACCCACGTCCTGATCTGGGTTGTGGGTCATTGGTGTGATTCTGCAAGCCCAGCCACCTGGGGTTTGAAAGCAATGCGCTTTTGAGGACTCAGACTTGATCTAGTTGGGTATGCCCCAAAGCAAATTCCAATTATGACATCAAAAGACATCGTTGAATAGTTATAAAATATGCCATGACTACCCATGTTTCGTTTTCAGTCAAGATAGTGGAAATTGCCATGGAAACATTCAGTTAGCATCATCCTTCAAATATATACAGTCTTAAAACAATTCGTCGTTGCATTAACTTTTGTTATTTGTCCAATGGAAATGCAGTGTTGTCTTCGTCGTCTCTTTGTTCATATTTTTACTTATTTATTTCAAGTTCTCCGATTTTTGTGTGGTTTGGTTTTAACCCTTTTTTAGCTAGTGGCAACTCTGTCAACTCTGAAACCTTTCCTGCAATATAATTAGGTAGGAGTCTCACCGTTTGAATTTGCTTTTTCAAAAAGTCCATCTTTTTCCCTTCGCCATGAACAAGTAGCACATTTTTCGGTTGGCAATATTGAATCAACTGCATGATTCCCTTAGCATCTGCGTGAGCAGAAAATGACATGTACTGCAATGAGAACAGAGAAATAATGATGATCAACAGCACAAACTAAAAATAAATACAAAACAATGACCTAAAACCAAAATTAAATTTTTGATGCCAATTCAAACATGGAGATGGCCGACATTGATTGACACAAAATGTTGGCGCCTACAACAGATTAACAACTTCAACATCAAATTTAATTTTTTCTGTTTTTTTGCCCCTCGCAATTTTCCCCCAACAAACTTCAGGAACAGTAAGCGATTAGAGATAAAACGTTGAATCTCAGGAGAGGGGTCATTTGAAAGGGAATCACCATATCTAGTGTCTTTTTTAAGAAACAAAAGATAATACAATACTAAAATAAAATACAATTTAAAAAAAAAAACACATCTTCGTATACAATCTGATATACCAGACACATGTTTTGAAAAATTGATTCTCTGGGTTATGATTTCAGATTTGAGCAACTCTACTACCTCATTCCCTGGAACGAAGTCATAAGCTGGTTTTCAGAGAATTCCTTCCGCAATAAGCAAATCGATACACAATTTTTGTCGACACAGATACATAGCGCGGAGCCATTAAGAAAAAATTGCAGAAAAAAATAATCCAAATTTGAAAGAAAACGAAAGAATAATTAACTCCAGAGCATTCCTGGCAATGAGTTACAATAAAACGATTCGTAACAACGAGCTGCAAGTAAGGAGCGCACAGGTAACTTTAGTAACAATTAAAACACCAAAAGAATTAGTTGTGTAGGCCGATTACAAATGTATAAGACTCATTAATTTTAAAGTTACCGATCAAAAGCTACGAGCCCGAGAAATTTGCCTGATTCTCGAAAAAAGGGAAAGACGCCCTTAAAAAGGTAAGTGATCTTGATGAAATCACACCATTAGATTTCGCATATCAGAGAACTATATTGCAGAGGTTTCATGCTCTATCTACAAAAATGTAGAATTTTGCATTTCTTTTTTCCCAGAGCAATGATCACCGATGCGTGTTTATTTGTTGTGATCGTATCGAACCAACGGTCCAATAAAATCGGGGAAGGGCTCATTCGAACGTAAATCAAAAGTTAAAGTGTTCTTTTTAAGCAGCCAAAAAGATTTGCAACAGGAAAGTGGTGTTTCCTACCATTTTGCGAAACAGAACTTAAAATTTTGAGACATCCAGTTGATTAAAACTATCGAAAATCTCTATATTGATTTTCCCAGCTTCAGAAGCAGTAATATCGCGCGGTGGAGCATTCCAAGAGTCATGTTGTCCATACAAAACAAACGGTTTATATAACCGTATTTGAAAAAAAAAATTAGCTTCAATTAATTGATTTGAGGTGAGAGAATGTCAATTAAAGTTGTGCGAAAACCCCCGTATAACCTCTTTTTTAACACCCTTCTAATATTTCTCTGCCAGTATCGTCATTTCTTTGTGACACGATGATTATTGGCTCCAAAATCAGCATCCTAGTTAATCTTCTACCATTAGTTTTTTTAAGTGCATTCGATCGCTCGTCACTCGTTACTACCTCGTTACCTCGTTACCCGTTACTAGGAAGGTAGTCTTACTTTATTTAGGAATAGCTACAATTTATTCTATTGCCATTGCATATTTTAAACATTGCTTTTTTAAAATCTGCTTTAAATAAAAATAAACATTCCTCTCCAACCATCATCACAATATATCGTTTCCTTTCTCGAATCGTGAACCGCCAATTTTAAAGTGAATTGTGCATTTTGTTACACCTCAGTGTAGCGCACAGTATATAAATAATAAACAGTATGATCGTTCTCTATCTCACCCAATATAAAAACCCGGACCGAGATGCGAGTGCTCCCGAGAACGTAAAAACATAAGCGACATTAGATCTTTTCACGGGAAGAACAAATCAGATTTCTCTTGAATGCGAACTTGGCTTCAACGTTGGAACACTAAATTTTAAAGAAACTAATTTTAAATTAATATATTTCAATACATATATGAAAATTGGTAATTAGAAGTGCAATGTTATTATTTGATGTTTTTGGGAATTACAAGTAGGTTTCGAAGTCTCAAGTTGATTTCAAAGGCATTTTGAGAAAGCTTCTGCCAAAATACATGTTCCAGGGTAATTGGACCGCTGACACATACTAACATTAGTAACCCACTAATGAAAGAGTATGTGGGAAGAGCTATTTGTACGCACCGAGAACGAGTACGCACCTGAGCCAGAAATCATCTGCGGTGAACTTACTGTTAATTATCTTTATACAGCGGTGTAGCCTAACAAGTTTGGAAACTATTGAAGCAGAGGCAAAACTCCACGTGCTCACAGCATGAATGCTCTCCAGAATAGAGTTCGACACACTAGGCACCGAAAATCTAACAGGAAAACCGGCCCTGGCTCTACTTCAATTCGGCACCGAAAAAGGTAAAGGTAAAAGGGTAAAGGATGCGGCACTAGACCCTTAAGGTCCAAACCGGCGGTGCTGATCTCCGTTTCGTGGCCCTTCAGCCAGGAAGTGCAATGGGGGGCTGGGGGCCAGCCAACCTATGCTTTCGCAAACCCTTCCTGTTTACCTTCCTCAGATTTCTCCAGGTACCCATTTAGAGCTGGCACCGAAAGCCCTAGCATGACGCGTTTCGTAATGATGAGACGACCCATTGTCACTTAAATCATCACGAAAAAACTTCAAGACTTAAATAATTTCAGCATTGATACTATTATATCTCGATATTACTATATCAAATAAAGTACTGACTCCATGAAGTCCTGACTTTATATTATTACGTCTGGATGAACGCATCGTTCCTCACTGCGTTTTAAAAGCATACACGTGCGGCCGAGTTTGATTTTTCAAAGAAAGGGTGGAGTATTCTTAGCATATTTTAAATTTGTAACTCGTGGATAATTAAAGTTTATTTTTCGATCAACTGCATCCGGGGTATTCCAGCTGTAGAGTCACTTTATCAACTTCTATAGGTTTCATCGGGCGTAGTTTGTCGGTCAAAAGTAGAATGTAGGGCGAACTCAAGCCTTGAGCAAAATTTACTTGCCCAAGCCATCAAGTACCATATTAAGCGAGATCTTGTGAGCTTTAAAAAGCTTAAAAGAAAGGAAGCTTAAAGAAAAAAAGATAATAAGAAGGTAGGTGCCAGAAAAAATTACAAATTTGTACGCTATCAATCTAGGACGCTATCGACCAATTACAATTATTAATATATACAATTTAACAGTGAGGATTCGAGGGCTTAGGATGGTGCTACGTAGACTACGTTACAAATCAGTTAGGCCTGGGCATGATTTGCAAATGATCAGAAATTAAATGAAAACAAAGGTCTTTTCAACCGAATGATAGGAGTAACATTAGAACTTAAAGCGAAAAGAAACTTTTCCGTATGTGAGGGGAGCTGCCCTCTCTTCAATCGCCCACTCTTTATGCCAAAAATTTTGATGCTTTGAAAAAGGGTTTTATTCCAATTTAACGGCCCATTTGTTTGAGCATCCGTTCTTAAAAAACTAAGATACAAACCCAAGTTATAGCTTAAAGAGCGGAGGGGGCAACCCCCCTCATATACGGCATAATTTTTGTTCGTTTTAAATTTTATTGTTGCTCCTTACTTTCAGTGGAAATTTTTCTTTTTATTTGCTTACAAAAAAAATCTAACGCTGACGGATGTTTTCACACCATATCTGACGCTGCCTAGGACAACATTTGATGCTGCCTAGTGGCAACCGAAGATTCAAAAAGGCATATGTTCAAAAATTATGTTAGAGAATTTCTAGCTAGTAATTAAGTTTTTTTTTCCGGTTTCCCTTGGAGTTTAAGTCTCTGGATTGAGTTGGATATTTATTTGAGTTGGTGAAATCATGCGCGACCCCCTGCTTAGCTTGTCATTTTGGGGATTATTAAGGTGGGCGACTGGATTTTTTTTGGGGGATTTTGTTTATTTTTTTGTGTCGGTATTTTTTTTTTCTCCCCTGTTCTTTCCCGGCCATGGAGCCTTATAGGGGGAGATTGTGTTGAAGTAGTTTTTGTTTATGATTTTTTATTGTTAAATAAATAACTCAGAACTCAGCATCTTGAAAAAAAAATAAATAAATCGGGAAAGATTCGCAATTTGTAACTGATTCAGCAATTTTATGGTCATTATTCAACCAACAATT
Source organism: Artemia sp. Qi Xiang Cuo (assembly GCF_049724085.1). NCBI lineage: Eukaryota > Metazoa > Arthropoda > Branchiopoda > Anostraca > Artemiidae > Artemia > Artemia sp. Qi Xiang Cuo. Next base: position 14,362,574 of record NC_142796.1, read on the forward strand.
GATATATTTTTTTTTATCTGCAGTTCCTCAAAGATACCGAGGATAATATATCCCTTGGAATCTTTATGTGACGAAAATCAAAGTAAAACATATGCATAATGCCCCATTTAAAAAAAAATGGGGCAATATGGGCCAATGCTTGTAGAATTTTATGAATATAGGGAAATACCATGAGTCAGTTTGTTTGAGCTAGTTTTGTAGATGTATGTTGTATATACTGCGAAACAATCATTTTGTCGTTGAAAAATTTCAAGTTTGCGGTCTACCTTAAAAAAAAAAAAAATACACTTAGCTATTTTTATGATATTGCACATACGCCCTTTTGACAACCTGGACGCACATATTGTCTTTTGTTATAGCTCAATATTCCCAAGAAGTTAAAAATCAACATCTTGAACCGTTTCTGAGAAACTGCAGATACGCCATTTTGACAACCTGAATACACATAGTGTCCTTTGATTTAGTTCAACATTCCCGGGAAATTTCAACTTAATACACTTAGACTTTTTGTAGTAGCCTATTGCAGATGTGCCATTTTTACAACCTGGATGCACATAGTGTCTTTTGATTTAGTTCAACATTCCCAGATATTGCAGATTTTGACAACCTGAATGTGGCTTACATAGTGTCTTTGGATTTAGCTCAACGTCCTTTGAACATTCCCTAAAAGTTTTCTTTTTAATACCCTGACATGCTGCAGGTTCGTCATTTTGCCACATCGAAATAACATATAATTTTGACTAAATCAAAAGAACATATCTCTTGGTTTAACTCAACATACCCCTAGACATTTCAACTTAACACCCTTAGCTGTTTCTGAAATATTGTGGATACACAATTTTGAAAATTTGGGTTATCTCCCTCAACGTTACCTAGATGTTTCAACTAAAGCTGCTCTTGATAGTCCTGATTCATTGAAAATAAGCCATTTTGACAAGTTGGATGCACCAAGTGACTTTTTATTTAATTCAACGTTCCTTAAAAGTTTAGACTTAATACCCATTGTCGTTCTCGATGCATTAGAGATACATCCTTTTGACAGACCTGGATGCACACAATATCTTTTGATTTAGTTCAATGTACCCCTCAAAATTCCATTTTGACTATCACCTCAAAGTATCACCTTTAAACTGGTTTTCGGCTAATCCTTAGCTCTTCCTGAAATATTGCAGATACGCAATTTTGACAACCTGGATACACACAGTATAATTTAGTTTAGTTTATAATCCCCTCGACAATCCCTAAAAATTTTAACTTAATATTCTTACCTTACAAGCACATTTGACAAAGAGCAAAAAGAGCACTAGAACTTCCAATTTTTAATCGATTGAGTCTTCTTTGACGTTTTTAGGACCCCTCCTTCAATATAAAGTGGCCTGCAAAATCAATAATACACTGAAGCCACTTTGTCTTTACTTGGGCAGAACTACTGCACTGTCTATGGTTAATACACCATAAGTGTAAAACTTCATATCAAGCACGTCCAGCTCAAATGATAGAGCATATAATTCCCAATCTCGAAAGAATCTTGCATTTGTGGAGTAAAAATTGATACCAAAATATATTAGACATGCAGGTGGGAAAAGACTTCAATTACAGGAAAATTGAGGATGTTTTCTCTTCGGAAATGAGTATTTCTGAACTTCTCCATTTTGTCTTATGGCAGGAAGATCGAGTTGAAACATTAACGGCAGTTTTGTAGGAGGGGGAAAAGGCAAAAAACTTATTTTTGGGTTGTAGGGGAAATTGTGTTGTAAAATATGTTGTAGGTGTGTCATTAGAACAGAGTATGTCTACGTTCTTTTTATACCAGTAGTCCGATAGGACCTTTGCCTGTTCTTTTTTTTTTAGTAAAATCCAAAATTGATAAAATAAAATCCACTAACCTCTACTGATAGCTTTACTTCGACAGTTTGTCGATTTTCTATTTCAATCTTTTTTGCTCCACCAAGAACCTGAGCACCAACTGTTCCTTGTACACAATATCCTGGCATGATCAACTGAAATCAACAAAATTAAACCCAACATGATAACATTTTCTTTGTGTCTTTCAAACAGAAAAAGAGATAGGAGAGGTTCAAAGGAAAATGAAGAGACAGATGAAAAGGATAGACTGAGTAAGGAGAGTAAGAGACTAGAAAGAGAAGTGGAAAAGAGACAAGAGGTGAGAAGACGGGAAGAATAAGAAAGAAATGAAGAAGAAAAGGAGGGAGATCCGGGCCTCTTGGTGCTCCACCATGGACCTGTGCACCAATTGCTCCTTGAACACAAAAACCTGGCATGATTAACAGAAACCAACAAAAGTTAAACCCAACAACAATAACACCTTCTTCTATGTCTTTGAAACAGAAAAGGGTATAGGTATAGTTCAGAGGAGAATGGGGAGGCATGTGAAAATAATGGGTAGAGTAAGAAGAGAAGGAGAAAGAAAAAGAAAGGAGAGAAAGAAAAGAAAGAAAAAGCAAAAAGAAAGAAAAAGCGAAAAAAGATGAGGGATGAGAAAGAACAGACAATAAGAGAAAGAACAGAAAGGAGATTGAAAAGGAAGGAGATACGGATGATGTGCCAATGAGATGTGAAAAAGAATGACAGAGGAATAGGAGGAGGAGAAACAATAGAAAAATGGTGGGAAATAGAGACAGAGAGTGAGTGGTAATGAAAAGACGGAGACATACAGAGAGATGGATACGAATTACCAAAAAAAAAAAAAAAAAAAAAAAAAAAAAAAAAAAAAATCTCGAACTGCGTTAATGGGTTTCGATAGAGATTTGTGTTGGAAGAAAGATTTGTGTTTGTGCTGGTATGCGCGAACGTTTATTATTTTGAATGAGAGTGACTTTTCAACTTCAACTTTCAATTGACTTTTTCAAATTATTTTCAACTTCAAGTGACAAATGACAATATTTTCAAAGCTGTGTTTTAAGAATATTTTTTTGTAGAAATCTAGAAAGTTTTTATTTTTCTTTTAGTTGCTAAATTATTATTAAGGTCTTTCTTGTAACCTTGTGATCAAAACATCATAAAGAACAAAATTTCAAGAACATTATTTTAGTCAGAACAGTCAAAGGTCTGAAGAATGCACCACTCCTCATGCCACCTCCTTGGGTGGCGATTTTAAGTGACATGCCAGGGATAAGGGAGCAAAATTATGTAAATACCCTGCATAAAAGAGAGGCGCCATAGATACATTTTTCAAACTGTTCTGGTAACGAAATGTAAGTAAAGAGCAGTCCGTATCAATACTACCTAAAACTCTTAAAAAAAGGAATTTTAATCGTAATATATGTATCAGAAGAATTTCTTTAGCATATAAGGGAAACCGGTATCTGAGGTCAACAGTCCCTACCACCATAAAATAAAAAATTTGGATCTTTTTCCGACAGTACCGGAGCATATTTTTTTTTTTTTTTTTTTGTTCACGGGTATCAAGCCGATTGTATTTTATCCAACTTGGTTGTATCAAGCCATGGACGCTCAGGATCGGGAGAGTATTTCTTCGAACCACCAAAGAAAAGTGTCGTTTTCTACTATCGTGCGGTGTAGAACGATAATTTTTCCCAAACTTTTAAGAACAATATCTTCATATAATATAAGTATCCGGAGATTGTACTTCTTAAGCTTATTATAATATGCCAAATCTGCCCAGCTACTATTTACAAAATACTAAATTTTCCCTCGAAAGGTATAATCACTGATACTTTATTCCAGGGGTGATCGTACCAAACTAGTGGGAGTAGATTGTCGGGAGAGGGCTTGCTAGAACAGATATCTAAGTGTTTTTGCTCTTTCTAGTTAAATAAAGAGATAACGCTAAACCTGAGCACCAATTTCTTCCATTTTGAACTGAAGAACAACGAATCTCGTCTAAACAAGTCAAAATTATATCAAGAGAAAATTCTGAAATCAAATTCTAAGCCAATCGGCTTAGAACTGTGGATACATTACTTATAGAGCCCCCAATCTCAGGGGCTAAATTGGTACGCTGTGAAACATTCGCCCCTAAAAATACATACTTTATAAAAATTCAGTCTTTATTATAACGACCATGTATCCAAAAAAACTAACAGTTAGAGGAGTTGAGGGCGGAGTGGGGCTGGTACTAAAAACGAACATAAGTTTTTAGAAAAACAGGGAAACTTTCTGTGAGGCCAATTATCTATACCCCATATTTTATAGGATTTCAACTTCAGTGGTATTTTCCTCTACTTCCATATGTAGCACTGTTAATTTTGCTTTATCTAATCCCGTCCTATATTTTTACGGGTACTAGGCGTTTACCCCCCCCCCTCTGGCGATTACCCCCGGAAAACACCCCCCAGAAAAATACCCCCGGAAAAGGCCAATTGTACAACTTAAAAGTTGAAAATCAAAAGGAGGTTCTTGATAGTTTAATAGATAGTGGATATTTCCTAGCCGAATTGTTAGCGCGCTAGCCTTGAAATACTTTGTGCGTGAGGACAGGTGTTCGAGTCCTGGTATCGTGGGTTATTTGGTTCGGAGCGGGAGTCAGCGGTGTGACTCTGTATGCTCAGCCAGAGTCGACCCAGCTCTAAAAGGATAGCTGGAGAAATCGGGAGGAAAACAAGGAAGGCGTCGGATGATTTGCCACAACCACGCATTTCACTCCCGGCCAAAGGCAGAGAATCCGGAGATCGGTAATTGCGCTACGCAGACCATTGGCCAGCATGCAAAAAGTTTTTTTCTTTTTAGGATATGTCAGGCTTTGCTGAGATCAGAGGCAAAAGTTTACAACCAGCATGATTGGAGGGCTCTTAATAGGGTATTGGGGCATGCGCTCCCTCTCTTATATTTTTAGCACTGGAAAGGGTATGATAGAAATATGGGGAGGCATTTTTATTTACTTATGCTCATTAGGTTCAATCCTTCACTCATTTGAGTCTTCTAGGCTTTCTATCACCGTTCTGCTTATGAATATACTTCCAATATACCCGCTGGACTTCTCCCTTTCATGCTTCTTGAATTACTGGGTCGAATGCTCATTCAATTGTTATAGATGAATGAGCTATTCTGGATTCTATATCAGCATCTAGCACAAATATATGCTTTTAATATTTTAAACAAACTCTTAACGTTATGGTTTTGAATTACTATGCCCTTTCTGTTCAACTACTCATTCAGTTGATTGAACTTTTCTGGGCTATCTGTCTGTATCCCGCATGCGCATTTGTTTTTAATATACCAGCCTAATTTCAACCTTACGCTTTTCCAATTGCTTATGATCTTCTTGTTCAAATTCTCATTCAGTTAAATCAGCTTTCACAATACCAGCTTAACTTTTATCTTTTATACTTTCTGAATTACTTGGTCAAATGCCAATTTAGTTGCATGAGATGAATGAGCTCTTCTGGATTCTACATCCGCATTTGGCATAATTATATGATTTTAACACACGAGCTAAACTCTCGGTGTTATATTTTAAATTCTTTGTTCTCCTGGTTCAACTGCTTATTCAGTTGATTGGGTTCTTCTGGGTTCTCTATCTGCATTCTGCTTATACATATGCTTTCAATATCGGGCGGAATTCCCGCTTTAGACTTTTTGATCTACATCTGGTTCAAATCTACATTCAGTTGAATGTAGAATGAGCTGATGAAGCTCCATCCGTAATTGGCATATCCATATGATTTTAATACACCAGCTTAATTTCATCCGTTTATCATTTTTGAACTGGTTACGTTCTTCTGATTCAAATCCTCATTCAGCTGCTTTTCTGGTTCAGAAATCCATTCAGCTAAGCGAGCTCTTCATCAACATTTACCATAAGCGTACTTTCATAATACACCAGCTCAACTTCTCCCATTTATCCTTTTTGAAATGCTTACGCTCTTTTAGTTCAACTGCTCATACAGTTGGAAGAGCTGAATGAGCTCTTCTGATTCATACAGATGGGTGATAGGGGTATATCCTACCTCTTTTTCAAAACTCAGTCCAGGGGACTAGTTATTCCTCTCCGAGTTAGGAAGCAATTTCTTAAAACCGGTTTTGATAAAGTTGTAGTTGTGTACTTATTATAGTTTCTTAGAAAGCTGTGTTCAAGAAGTTGTAGTTTCCCCTAACCATTATGATGTAAATACCCCTCTTCGAAGTCGACCACCAAAAAACACTGAGGGACTCCAAAGGCAGTATTCTTCTAGTGATCTTAGTAAAAAAAAATTACAAATTTGACACTTTTATAGATAAGGCTTGAAACTTCTGTAATGCAGTATTTTGATATTCTGAAATTGATGGCTTAATTTTTATTCCGATCACAACCCATTCGATAGTCATCTAAAAACCTCGATAAAAGACTAGCGGCAAATCAGATATTTAACTGTACCTGACGCCACGAATTTCGCAAAAAAAAGACCTTTATAGGGGTATTTCCCGCTTTTTTTAAATTAGCCAGATTTCCTTCAGGCTCATCAACCATTCCATATTTGTAGGATATATATTATAATATAAATTCCATTTTTCAGAGTTTTGCGTATTATCAGGACGAGTCACTCTTTACCTAAAGTTTGTTACCACGAACTCTTGACCAAAAGTTTCAAAAAAAGATATCTACTTTGATTTTAGGCTTGAGGATTTCTAGGTCTATAGATCATAAAAAGGACAAATATAAATAAAATACCCACCATATTTTGTTCAAAAGGTGCCCATTTCTTGAAAATAGTGAGGGACAAGCCAGCGTGTAGCATGCCAGGAGTTGCAAAAACTACCATTGAACCAGGATTGTCAATATATGACTTGTCGAAAGGCTTGATGTGTTTGAATTCAAACATATTTCGCCGAACGAAAGTTTTCTTTATCTTTTGATTTGTCCAAGAAATAAACATTTTATAGTAACTGTTCGCCTGAAAACAGAACAGAAAATTAGTTCAAAATTTATAAAAGATAAAAAAATCCAAATAAATACAACAAACTCATTACATCGACATGCTAGCCAAATCTAGCACCCTACGCACTGAAATATGGTCATTACAAGCCCTTGGAGGATGGCGGTTAATTTCTTCTTTTTATATACCGTGTAGTACTTACTTGTACTTATTTCACTTGATGACTCAACGATAGATAACCACTAACGGTCCCGGCGTCTGTCGTATTACTTAAAACCACCTAGCGATTCCATGTCGGAATTAATGGTGGATAGCCAGATTTTTTCTTTTCACTGTCGGCTCTCTTTCCAGAGAACGACAACGGGAGATATTATTTCAGGCACCTAACGGCACTATTGTACAACTTAGGTTATTTTTACGCTTAAATTCAGAAACTCTGCCATCAATTACCCCCATACTAGCCTATTTGAACGGCCATGTATTCTCCGTGTGACAAACTCGTAGTTTCGTCCGCCATCTTGGATTTCAAGCCGCATAGCGGCGTTCTGAGGAGAAATTTCACTTGCGTAATCGAGCCATATTAAAGAGAATGCTCGAAAGTACATCTCAGCCATTTTTGGTGCTTTCCTCAAACACGGAAGTTTCAGGTGTTTTGTGATGCTTTTCACCCCTACTATTTTAGGAATCGGAGAAATACAAGAAGGCTTAAAAATACGCGGAACTTATTAAACCTGGGCATTCTTTGATCAATTTCACTGGGATCACAAGAATATAGCTAGATTTCCTAGAGCCAAAGCTTGGAAGAATAAGAATATAAGTATGTGAACTAAAATTAAAATATTCGAAGCCATATTGTCAGGGGCGTAGCTACAGTAGTATTATTGGGGAGGGGGGAAAGAGGGGGTGCTATTGAAGTAGGTTGAATAGGATATTTAAGCGGGTAGGGAAGACAAGTAACTAGTTAACAAACACGCTACTTGTTGAATTTAAAAACATTACGCATTACATTATAAACAGTAAACACACATTAAACAATCATAAATATAAGTACTGGTGCTCGGCTGTTACTAAAATTGTCAACAATGAGCTACTGCAGACGACAGTACTATAGCATAAACAGGCTTTTGAGTGGGCGAAGGTGAATGTCGTTTACACTCGGTTTTTCTTCAGCCAGATTCACCACTAATGCTGCAGTATATATCTCCCCTCCACTTCTCTAAGCCCCCCCACCAAGCACAGAATGCTCAGTCTCATAATTGAAGCAAGCTCTAATCTAATAGCCCTGGGTATCCCGAAAAGCAAGTTGTTCCCGAATTGGCCGTTATAAGCAAAAGTTAAACGAAATTGGAACTTCGTGGGAAGGGATAAAGAGTGAAGCTTTGAATAGTTTTTGGTGAAGAAGGAGCGTCCGTGACTGTGTTGATTTCAGGCAGCTTAGCGCCGCAGTGAAGTGTTGGTAGTTGTAGTAACACTAAGATTTACAAGTTTCTCCTGAACATCGTCAATGACTACAACTGAAATATTGTCTGCTGTGTCGTTATGAGGAAGCAATGAAAGTGTAGGGTTACATCGAGATATGGATGCCCATTTTGGTAGAGAAAGCGTAAATAGAGTAGGGTTATGCAGATTAAGTAGAATGAGTAAATTCAGCAGCCGAGTAGGCATTTAGAAGCAGAGATTTACCAATCTCTTCATCCAATAACGGTCAGACTGCATTGTGGAATAAGGCTCAGAGCCAATAAGTCTCCTGATTTCTGGTCATAATTTTTAGAGGTTTTAGGTTTGTTGGGGAGCAAGAGAACTAGGATAAAGGCTTGATTTACTTGACTTAAGGCTCCAGCCGAGGGTTCGGCGTAGAGAACAATGAGACCAGACGCTTCCAGGTTGACCTATCGCTTGCCAGGCTCTCAGCTTCTTCCACCGGGATGTGGGCTTGGGCGAGGAATTCATCGGCTTTGTCTTTCCACCTAGTGGGGATGGCGTCCTCTGGGTCGCTTCCATCCATGTAGGATGAGGTCGAAGTCGAATGCGACCCGTGTTGGGGCGTCGCGTGACATGTGAAGGAGGTGGCCGTACCACCGAACAGTACGATAGGCGAGCTGCGTCAAGAAAGGAGTTTGTGCCGTACATAAAAGGAGGGTCCTAATGAAGTCAGTCCAGTTAAGTTCCTCGATTCTTCGGAGATGTTTTGTCTGTGCGACATCGACGGCGCTGAGGATAGATTTTGCAGCTGGCCACGTCTCCGCTCCATACAGCAGCACGGTGCTGACTGATAAAGCGGCTTGTTTTTGGCTTTCGCCAAATGCTGCTAAGCCTCCCAACAAGTGCCGACGCTTTGGCTATTCGAGATGCAAGCTCTTTTGTGATCAAGCCATACTTCGACAGAATAGATACCAGGTAAGTGAAGCCTTCAACTACCTCTACTCGGATAAAGGACTAAGCAATTATTATCAACCCAAAGGGAGAGGGATTTTGGGAATACATAAAGGTTGCTGCAATCCATGAGCATAAACTACCCCTACTACAAACAACTCACTGTAGGACCAACCCAGCTGCGGCCAACAAAGCTCCGCACGCTTCTTCCTCTACCTTTTCATTTTGCTTAATTGGAAAGAGATTTGCAAATTTTGTCTTTAAACTCTGTGGTCTGGTTCTCAGTCAGTATCGGTACGTTAAGAGGATTAAAATTGGAGTCAAGATCAGTTGCAATGATACTTGAAACCCTTTGAATATTATTTCTGGGATAACGCTAAAGAAATTACGTCCAACCTCTTGCAAAATTTTTACGTCATGCAAATTTGTATTTTAGTAAAGGGGCTTCTTTTGGGATTAAATAAAAAAAACGAGTTTTTTTGACTTAAAGTAAGGAGCAACATTAAAACTTAAGACGAAAAGAAGTTATTTCGTATATGAGTGGGGCTGCCCATTCCTCAACCCTCGCTCTATACGTTAAAGTATTAAATTTTTTTTTTAAATACTTCTCATTCAAATTCAACAGTCCTTCTTAGCAGTCTTTCTTGAGCAGTCTTTCCTAGGAGTTATGACAAAAACTCAAAGAGCGAGGGTTGAAGAAGGCGCAGCCCCCTCACAGGTTGAAGAAGGGGCTACCCTCTCATAGGTGAGGAAGGGGCCAAACCCTCATGTATGGAATAATTTCTATTTTTAGTTTTATTATTGCTCCTTACTTTCGGATGAATTTTTTTTTAATTTAATTTCTGACCGTTTTTCAAATAATGCCAGTTTATCCCCTTCCTCCCCCCGTGAAAATTTTCTCTTTAAAATTCCGTCAGAAAATTCCTCCGTGGAAGATCCCTAGTATAAAATTGCCTCCCAAAAAAATTCCGTATGTTCCCCAATAATAAATACTATAGGTTTAAGAATAAGAATTAGTTACGCGGAAAGAGGTTTCTTATCTATAATTAAGAATTAGTAAAAAAAAAAAAAAAGAAGTTTAGTTAAGAATTAAGTATGCCGAAAAAGGTCTCTTGCCCATATTTGGCTCACGGATCACCATCCCTCAGCCACCTTGCAACACTACTATCCCGGTAACAAATGCATTTTCATTGTGTCTTTTACCTTTTTTTTTGGCAAATTGCAATAAAACTGATTTGAGAGCAAAACTGATGTAATAGGCACTTCCTAATGTTGGAATAGTTTCTTCATGTACAAATACCTATAGCTTGCAGCTATCATGAGTATTGTTGCAGGCTATAGAAATCCTAGAAATTATCCCAAAAAAATCCAGGAAGCTCAACGTAAAACTATGTCATGTATCGGTCGCAGCCCCTATTGAAGCAAGAACAAAAACCCTGGAGCGCCGGGTGTACTTTTGATGCGCGAAAATACGACAGATTTTGTTTTTTAACATTTACAATATTCTAAAAGGTAACGACATTAAAAGCTAATTCTTTTTTAGACATATAAAAGGTAAACATAAAAACAACAAACTGCAAATTAAATTAAAAATCTACCTTTTCTGTTAGTCCTGCAGCAAAATAAATTGGTACTTTGAGATCCATCCTTTCCCAGTAAGTCTCAAGTAAAATGCACAATTCTTGAGCTCTGCCAAGGGCAAAAACAGGGATCAGAACCTTTCCACCATTGTTGACACACTCGTGAACTTTCTTCAAAAAATCTCGCTCCCTGAAAGCAATTAATTTCTTTTACCTTTTTTGAAGCAAAATAGTTACCATTCTTGAATCAGCTTCAAATGGTGATTCTTCCTCACTTGACAATTTTTTTAAAACATTTTTTTCCTCTTTTTTATTTTTGGTTAGTATGGCATGGAGTTGTTTTTTTTACTAGGCTGCGGCAGATGCCACAATCGTGATAAAAGTGACCTTAAATAATTGTGGCTTTTTTTAGCAGCAGTACATTTAACTTATTCCCATGAAATATACATGTATTCATTTCTGCTTGGTATCATGAGCCCTAGCAGAACCACTAACAATAATTACTATTCTATTTTTCAAAAATAGTAGCACAGCTAACTCACCCTCATGTACTGTATGTATATGTGCTACAGTACATTTAACTGAACCTTATGCAGTTTGAGTATACTTACCATTTTGACATAGGGAGCTCGTATGCATTTTTTTTTTTTTTTTTTAGTTTTTTTTTTTTTTTTTTTTTTAGTTTTCCTATTTTCGGATAGGGATTATAATATTTTGGATAGGGATTGACAATCCAGAGAAAACATCACAAAAAGCTCGGTATCTTTGAGCGGGTTGCCAAGAGGCCAAACGAAAAACTCAACAGAAGTAGGAACCTCACTTGAGGGAATAAGAAGTGAGCTCTGAAGAGAGTCGAGTGGAAAAAGAGCTTTCGTAGGTCTGATGGACTTGGGAAGCTCGGTATCATGACAATTCAGCACTAGAGTTGGCAGTTACTATAGCAATATCAAAATGGAATTGGTCCACTTTAGTATGAAACTCTCAAAATATCGCTCTACGATTTGATATTATCCAGAATTATGTCGGAGCAACAGGAAGCAAATATTTACAGATTTAAGAAAATTTGATATAAATCGATCTTAAGAATCGATCGATTTAAGAAAATCCGTAAACTTTAAATAGTGATAGAAAATGGAAAATGTTAACTTTCCCTGATATGTTCATTCGCAGAGAAGAGGTCAGTTTAAAATACAGTAGAAAAAATCATAGCAGGACAATCGCAAAGCAAGACAAACGAAATATTGTAATAACTACCGATTTATATCAAATATTTGCATAATTATATAAAACAAACCCATACATAAGACAGTTATATAAAACTCCGATACTTATCAAAGACACGGACAGGTCTTCTTTGTTTTTTATTAATTAAGAAAAATTCCACAAAATAAGTTTTTCAAAGAAAAGTAAAGAACTACATTAAAGCAAAAATGAGAAAAAATAAAATCAAATAATCTACCAAGGGTGAGACTACCATAATTAAGCATTAATAAATAAATGAAACCCAAAACGAACAGAAATTACAATAAATAACCGAGTCAAACTCAAAACGAGCAGAAATTAACACGAGTAGGGCTCAAAACCCCTATAATTTGCACAGAACATAATTTGCACTTTACTGAAAAAATATATATGTTTTTACTTTTGTAACTTTAATAAATCAAATAATATTAAGATTTTGATTTCTAAATATCAGTCTATGTATATTAAACTGACAGTGCACATTCATTTGTATTTTTTTCAGTAAAGTGCAAATTATGTTCTGGATGTGCTTGGGGAAATGGTGGGCGTGGAAGGGGTGTTAGTTGCCTCAATCACTTTCGACTATTAAAAAGGGCACTAGCCATTGCAATTTCCAATCGACTGAGCCATTTTCCAAGTTTCTACGCAACTCCTTCGATAATAAGTGCCCTGGTCTAAAGGAAAAAAATAATACATTGTGCCAACATCGTTCTTTACTTAGGCAGCGCGATTGCGCTGCCTATGATATTAAACAAAACAAACTTAAGGCCCGTTTAGAATAAATAATATACTAACAACAACTTTTAGTCATTTTATGGACAACCTTTGTCCATGGAAATAATGAACGATCAACTAGATTAGTCCAAAAAGACAGACAGGCTTTTTTCCATGTTTGTAAGCTCGTAATAGCTCGGGTAACAACAATAAAAATAATACAACATCCCAAATAAGCAATAAATACCATAGATGCAAAAAACCAAAATTGTAAGAGAGGCGTGATATAAAAAGATTTTTCCAGGAAGCCTGAAATATCCCACTCACATGTCACTTATCACGCAACGAGGTTGATAAATATATCTTGATGATTGATCGAATTCATCAATTCACCTTGATTTGATAATCAAATATCTTTGAAAACACTTCAGTATTAAAAGACATTAAATTGGGTAAAAAATAAAAAACTGGTAATTGCTAAAATATGTGCATATATTTTAACAAGGGATTACAACAATTCAAAAACCTTAAAAAAGAAAACCAAAAGTTTGAAGCTTAGTAGAAATCGTTGTTAGAAAAACATCATTACCGAATTTATTTTGTTGAAAGTATATGCAATGTCTTTTTAAGACATGAAAAAAAATTGAAAAAGTTTTTAAGTTCAATTCGGAATCGCTGAAGTTATTATGTAAACTGCAACATTATTTACGGTACCTGAACAATGATTCTAATATTTTAATTCAAACTACAAAAATACCTGAAAATTTTAAAATTAGTTTTTTTTTGTTAGATAAAATTAACTAGCTTCGTAATGAAGCTAACTGGTTTGAAAGCAACCAGTTACATTACGTCAGTAGGGAGGCCAAAAAAAAACGAAAATTTGAAATTGTTACAAATGATGATTCTCTATCTTGACAAGGGATTACGACAATTCAAAAACCTTAAAAAAGAACATCAAACGCTTGAAGCTTAGTACAAATCGTTGTTAGAACTCGTACTATCTTCAATAATCTTTGAAAAGACTCCAATATGAAAAGACATTAATGTGCATAAAGGGCATAAAACTGGTAGTAGAAAGAACATTTTTATATATTTTAACAATGGATTCCAACAATTCAAAAACCATAAAAAAACACTTTTTGAACGCAACCAGTTATATAATATCAGTAGGAAGGCCCAAAAAACGAAAATTTGCATTTATTACGAAAGATGATTCTCTATTTTGACAAGAGATTACAGCAATTAAAAAATCTTAAAAAAGAAAACAAAAATTCTGAAGCTTAGTACCCTACATATCGTTGTTAGAAATCGACCTTCTTCAATAATCAAATATCTTTGAAAAGATACAGTGTGAAAAGACATTCAATTGCAAAAAGAGCAAAAAACTAGCAATTGCAAAAATGTTTCTATATAGTTTAAAAAGGGAGTACAACAATTCAAAAAATCTTAAAAAAGGAAACCAAACGTTTGAAGCTTATTAGATATCGTTGTTAGAAATCGGACTTGCTTTAATAATCAAATATCTTGGAAAGACAACAGTATGAAAAGACAGCAAATTGTCTCAAATTGTCTGCGGACTTGTTTTAATAATTAAATACTTTTGAAAAGACAGCCGTATGAAAAGACAGCAAATTGTCAGCGGTTAGAAGACAAGCGACAATGAGGATCCATATAGGCTATACAAGACCGCCGCGTTCCGAGCGCTGCCGCCAGGCTCTTGGTACTACACAAGTGTAAGCGACCTTTAATTCAGCTGAATTTACTAAATCCAGATTTTAACGAAAAATCCGAAAACTGGAACAAAGAAAGAAAATAAAACTGAAAAAAGAAAAAGTGAATTTGAAAGAAAAAAGAAATAAAAGTATAAAACATCCCTTGCTTTCTTTAAAAAAGTAAGTATTTTACCCTTAGCCTAAAAGAATTATAACTAATAGAAATTGACACTTTTTCCCATAGTTTTTTTTTGCATATGAATGAGAGGTTTTGAAAAAAAAAAAAATGGCTGCTACTTTAGCCCTGAATATTTTTCTTTAAGTAATTTTAAAAAAATTGTAGCTATACGTATCCTTACCCCTTTTCAGCAATATTCGGCACAGATTAGAAAAAAAATCAGCGCAGGACAAGAACCACTTGCATTAGCAAGACGTTTGATCGATAACGCTTTTTAGAGAAACGTTATCGCGTTTATGCTGCTCTATATAAAGACTAGGGGGAAAGCTAATAAATCATATTTAGAGAATTATTGAAAATCAAGACATCTCAGGTGTTTTACAGAATAACGATAAAACCATAAATACTTTTTCACTTACTTTTCTTAACACGATTTATTTTAAGGTATATGTTATGGTAAAAGGGCTAAAATTTATTTATAAAAAAAATAATAAAACAATTATGTGTAAAAAATGATAATTTCTTTACATACCCAAAGCATCTGTGTTTTGCAAGGGCCAACCTAAGATTTTTGTTCGGAGGGTTTTTTTTTTTTTTTTTGGGGGGGGGGGGGTTAGAAAAAAACCCTTATAAAAAGCATAAGAAATTGGTTAATGTGAATTTTGTTACTGTTTTGCAAGTTTGACAAAAATTTAGCGGGGGGGGGGGAGGATGTTCAAACCCGGTAACTAATCTCTGGATATAGCCTGGGTGTTTTGCTAGACATATGACATGCAGTTGAGAATGGAAAACCCCCAGCTTTTGTGCTATTTATAGAGAGAGAAGGTGAACAACTATTAAACCACATTTTCTAGATGTTCTGAAAAGTAAGACATAGGCCAACATGTCATTTTAATGGACAATTTAAAGCGCCAAGGACATTAAGACAAAACCATTTTGCCCTTTGAGCCCATCTTCGGACTATTCATAGCTGAGATCGTAAATTTTTGTTTGCCTTTTCTTTTAGTTGTTTCAAAATTATGAAGTTTTTGGCCAGTACTCCATTTTCGTCAGCGTTGTCGCGCTGAATTGTGTAAATAAATTAGCAAAAGAAGTAAGTTATATTTGAAACACTTTTCATCCGTAAAAATTCAAATATTAACCATATATTGTTTCCCCAAGACAAATATAAATTGAATAGGAAGCTGCATCTTCTTAATCTCTTTGGTGAATATGTTCTTAGCTTTTTTTTTGCTTGATTTTTCACCCACGTTTCTTTTTTTTAATTTGGCACCCACTAACAGAATACTTACATATACAGGTTTTTCTGTTCAAAAGATACTTCCCGATTACTTTAAGATAGATGTCATTGTGTAACTTTCCACTTAACCCATTTCAACTGTCAGATTTAACTTCACTGTCCTTGGTGGTCGAAGGACAGAAATATATCCCATTTTTATATCCCATTTCTTAACATTACCTAGTAATCTGAGAAAAGGTTTTTTTTTCAGAGAACCACAGAAAACTGAGTTTGACATGAGCACTGACGATTAAGTAACTTTAAAAAATTTGAGAAATTTGTGAGTAGGCACTTTTTCCATTTTTGCCTTCCAGAATAAGGAACTTGTTCTATTTATACAGAAGAGTTTCTGTATAAACAAACTTCTTTCCTGGCTGGTAACTAATGTTGATTTGTATCTGTCTATGCAAATAAGCGATCGGTAGAAACTGAACACTAGAACACTGAGCATAGAAACTAGAACACTGAACATAGAAACTAGAACACTGAACAAAATAACTGGTTGTCTTTTATTCTACTTCCTTGACGTTTATATGGTAGGTATTTATTTTCTTTTTTTACTGATTAATATAGTTAAGACCCTTTTTCGGTTTTGTTTTAATAAGAAAAGCTCAAAATTTATGTATTTCAAATGCTCATTTCCGAAAAAAATTTCGAGGATCCTACAACTAAGACTTTGAGTTATCCTCCCTCCTTAATGACTGACTTCTCGTCCAGCATTCTATCCAACCACGAAGCGCTACAAGGAAAGTAGCGAAAAAATATAGGACCTCCTACCTGCACCTCTTGGAGTCTCTAATTGTGGTTGCATATGTGGATTCAGATATTAAGAGATCTGGGCGGCAACGGTCAATCCACGCAGCTCCAAGGTGTCTATCCGGTGTCATATTATAGTCTCCCTAAAATATACATAGAATTGAAAGCTAGATCAGATGATAATACCATACCCCCCCCCCCCCCCCGCAATACAAAAAGCAAACGACAATTTTCAAATGATTTGCGAGAATTCTGAAGAAAAAGAGGGGTTTATACGAATAAGGCGTTATATAAATGGCTCAGCAGCAAACTTCACAGTTGTCAAGCTAGCTCAGTAAAAGAATAACTGTTCCTATATATAGCCCAATACAAAAAAGAGGATAAGTCCTAAATTTTGGTCTACACGTCCTGCTGATTAAAAGAAATATTCTATAAGGGCCAAAAAAACGTCTAATATTATTGAATTTAAAAAGAGCAGTCTAATTTTTCGGTTCTCGAAAGATGTATAGCTGCTGAATTTCATTAGCATTTCTTTTTTGCCTTCTCAGAGGATTTATATATCTTGCTTTATTAAGTAGACAATTTGAAAGTGGCAGAAGGTTAATTTGCTTTTTTAACACTGAAAAACCTACAACTTGTCTGAAAAATACTCGAAGGTACTGAATTCTCACCTTAAGTAAACAAAGTCAAAACGTTTTAATATTAACCAAAACGAGTATTAACCAAAACGCTCTACCGCGTTTAGCTCAAGATTTTGTTAAAGATAATTTTCCTTTAGATTGATCTTTGGAAAATATTTCAATTCATTCAATATTTCAATTCATATTTCAAACATTTGGATTTAAGTCATTAAGACCGATCAAAGTCGTAGACTCTAATTACGTTTATTCTTGAAGGTAAAAAAAAGTTTTAGTTACACTCTTAATTTAAAACATAGGACTAAAGATTTTATACTGATTAGCTTTCAGATTTCTAATTTATTTACAGATATGAGAGTTAATACGAGAGAAATTATTTATAAAAGAAAGAAGTGCATTAAAGCATTTTCTCAGAATTCCATCTAAGATATTCATCATATTCGCGCATATGATTGTTCTTACATAAAACAAGATACCTCGAATTGCCAAAAGTGATAGTATAAACCTTCTCTTTAACCAAAAATGTATGCTTCAAACGTGGGTAAAAATATACCGGCAAAACAAAGATAACTTAGATTTACAGTGGGTAGAATGTAAATACTGGATATTGAATCATGGCCATACGGACCCGTTTTATTCGGTCATTATTTAATTATCCGGTAATCCCCCATCACTTCCCCGTTTATATTTTTTCCGTCTTGATTTTTCGCATTGTCCGGCCCGAAGGTGTCTAGAGGTGTACGGCGAAGATGCTCAAATTTTGGTCCACTTTAGCTTCATGCTTTAAATCAATTTTATATATATATATATATATATATATATATATATATATATATATATATATATATATATATATATATATATATATATATATATATATATATATATATATATATATATGCGGCATATCTTTTATCCCGTTTTTGGTAAGAGAATAGATTCTGAAAAATTACAGTTGGGGTATCTTTAGGGAAGTTTCGTTGTTTTTGTTGTTTTTTTTATGTTTTTTGGGGTGTCTTTAGGGAATTTTAGGGTGTTTTGCCTCCATATTTAACTACCGCTTGTTTATACCCGCACTGTTCTATCCCATTCTTAGATGGGATTGTCAAACAGGATGTTAGAAAATAGCCAATCTGAGATTATAACTGAGCAGCCTGGTGTCGCTTGTTTGTCCAACAATAAATAATTGGTTGTACGGGTATTCTTCTTAATTTTATAATCCTCCCAGCCTATTAAGATATGTTTCGTTTTACTGAAGCCAAAAACCGTGAAGATCACTTAAAATAACGGTCTTTGATATCAATACACTAAGGATTTTCTTAGGACATTTAGCTACTGCACCGTCAATTTAGGTATACTTTTAATATTTTTTTTTTTTGGGGGGGGAGGGGGATAGGGTCTATATCTACCAGCGATGGATACAAAGTCACTAAAAAAAGCGGATAAGTATCGGCAAAACGAAGAGGGGGGATTCCCCCTTGCACAAAGATTGATCCGTTGGACACCGTCCTCCAAATCATGGAACAAATGACAAAATATGATCAATGTAATCTTTTCGTACCCTTTGTTATCCCCTGATTTCTTACCGTATAGACATCTTACCGTATATCCCCCTGGTACAACAATATTTACCGTATAGACAAGTGACTGAGTTCCAACTTTTATATGAAACATTGCACCTCCAAGAACATGTCCAGCGTAATAGGCTTTGATTTCAATCTCGTTATCGACCTAAAAATAAAAGTTGAACTATATTTAAATTTGAACATAATATATAGCTCCACATCAGCATGTTTTCGGATACTCAGGGCAAGTTTCCTTCAGAAACACTCATAGATTTTAGCTTTCACTCCTGAGATATTAGCTTTTACGATTTTTGAATTTTGTCACCTTCAACTCCCACAGTCCGAATCTTCAAAGAAACCCGATTACTGTAAGTTTTGAAGGTATGATGTTGACTCCGACTCTTAGATTAGGGGGAAGTGGAGAAGAGGAACTTTTTTCTAACTCAATAAAAGTACTAATGAGCTCAGAATTCGCACTTACTCTAAAAATAGAGCCTTCAGAAATGCATCTACACACTAATAAAAGCACTTATAAACTCAAAAACTGCATTTGCTGAGAACATAGAGCCTTCAGAAATGTATCTGCACTAAATAAAGCACAGGATATTGTTCTGCAAGTCTAATCTATCTTGACTTAAAAAAGAAAATTTGTTCAAATCAATCTGATTTAACTGAAAAGGATAGTTTAAAAAGGAAATTTGCTATATTCATAAGAATCAGAATCATTTTATTCATAGAAGCAGTGATAGTCAGAATAAACTACACCTGTATGATACTCATACTTGCGAATAAACAATCACTACGTCAACACATGATAAACAATGAAGTATAACAGAACACAAGTGAATTTGACAAGCATTTTATGCCTAGGGTACCGTAAGCAATTTTAATCTATCTTTCGTTTTACATTTCTTTTTATCAGAAACGGTATTAATATGTTTCAATACTTATCACTGTTGAGAAGAAATTGAGCAAATTTGCAGATGTCAACGCCCGTGAAGAGACGGTAATTGCAAGGTAGACAATATCGATTTTTATCGTGTATAATCGTCAAACAAAATCGTTCTGACAGCTCTTTTTTGCATTGATTCAAGTTGAATAATTAAGAAGCCTATATGCGAAGCATGACCTTAATATATAAGAGACGATACTTGTATGATATACCCCCTACCTAATATTCTTCAAATATGTTTCTCTGACGCTCAATCCTAATGAAATATACCAAAGTAAGATAAAATATAATACTTTAGAAACAAATTTGGGCTATATATTTGCATATTAGGGGATGGGGGTCAAATTACGCGGGTCTACATGCCTAATATGTTAGGTACAATTATTCTGCATATTATGTAGCGAGAACTGTTTTCTAACTCGACCCTGTCTAAATACTTTACCTCAAACCACTCCTATTGTGCAAAAATACAGTCCAAATTATATATTTTCCATCTATTCTGTCACTTCTCTTTGAAAAAAAAACCCGGTTCTATAATGCGTCAATGAATGAACAACTTGAGCGGTAGGGGGTGTATCATACAAGTACCTAAGAGACAGACATTCCCGGTGAACCAAATGATCTACGAGTAAATTCTTCGGCTATTCTGCTGTTGCAGTAAACCCAAAAGCAAT
Organism: Artemia sp. Qi Xiang Cuo; assembly: GCF_049724085.1. NCBI lineage: Eukaryota > Metazoa > Arthropoda > Branchiopoda > Anostraca > Artemiidae > Artemia > Artemia sp. Qi Xiang Cuo. Next base: position 14,383,073 of record NC_142796.1, read on the forward strand.
TTCTTCTAGACTTTTACTTCAATTAGTTTAGCATAGAGCCTGCTTCTCTTCGTCCACTATCTTATATCAGCGGTTCCAAGGATTAAAACAGATCTCTTGTACCCCAGTTTTTAAATGGGCTATCTACCTAATTGGCATATTAGGTAGTCACTAATATGAGTAGGGTCCAAAAGAGGTTAATGAAATAGTAATTTCTTTAAAGATAGAAAGTTTTTGAGATCACTGCTTTCTGTTGAAAATGTGTTTTTGGCAATTTCTCCTTGCTAGTTCCAAGCGCTAGCATCTTCTACCCATGCTATCAGCTCAGTAGTTAACACCAAAAAGAAAAAAAAATTGTTACAGATGCAAACTGGTTACCTTCCAAAACTAAACGGTTTGAAAATTCATTCGTGCAAATGTTCTGTGCTTTGCTTGCACTGGTGTATCTTGTGGTCGTGATCTGGAAGACCCACTTCACTCTTCTTCTCTTTAAATTTTCTAAACTTGCCACAAGCCTAATAACACTGGCCTCACGAAGAGGACAAAGATTAAAGAATTTATCCCGTCATCTGAATTTTCACTGCCAAAGTTTTTCTACGCTAACGCTGAAAGTCTCAACCCAGATCAGGTAGTTGAAATAGAAACCCTAGCACGCATCCTTTAAGTCAACTGTACTGGTGGTAACAGAAGGCCACCGCCAAAACATCGATCTTCTAAACATCAATGGTTTTAATAAATATTTTAAGCTTAGATCAGATGGTCATTCCTTGGGAAAAAGAGGCAGTGGTGTTGGAATCTATCCCCATGAAAAGTTAGCTATAGGTGTTATTGATGTTTCATGTCTTGGATCCCTTGACGAAACAATGTGGCTAAGATTCCAGCATAAAAGACTTTCAACGAGAATCAATGGTTTGACTGTGTGGGCTTTCTATTACTCGCCTGGCCAGCCCTAAGAACAGAAGAAAAGGTTTCATGAAAAGCTCAACCTGAGTGCCGACTACGTTCAGGTAAGTGGCCTGGATGTGTGATGTTTGTTCTCGATGATGGTAATGAGCTGAAACTGGAAAGTTCTTACAGGGCATTGGAGTTAAGTAATACTGTAAATTTTCCAACTACAAAAGGAGGAACATCATTTGACATAATCGATACAAATATGATCAAATATTACAAAAGTCCCACAGACAGCCCACCACTGGGTGGCAGTTACCATTTCTCACTTGAGCTAAATCCGTTGAACAGCGTGAAAATAACGTATACAACGGCAGAGACAGCCAGCCGACCAATCACTGATACCGGTTTGTTCAAGTTTGGGAACTGGATAACTCGAAAAAGTTGGATAGATGGCTGGAATGCAAGCACTGCTGATTCAAAAGCGGAAATTCTTCAAAATACTCTACTAGAAAAATTCTGTAGTTATTTACCCGGTAGAAAAACCAAGTCCTTCTCCGTCGACCGTCCGTACATTTGGAAGGATGTTAAAAAGCTGATAGCTGAGAAACGAAGATTGTTCAAAGAAGGGAAACGCCAACAAGCTATTCTTATGAAAAACAAAATTGGCATACTGACACGCCAGGCGGCAAAAGACTACTATTAAGGTAAAGTAAATGATTTGTTCCAATCCAAACCCCAACAGTGGTATAAAGAAGTTAAAAAAAAACTCGTAGGAAAAGAAACTAAGTGTGTTGATTTCAACTTGGATGATACAAATACCGAATTGGCCAATCAACTTAACGCCCACCTGGCTAGTATTGTACAAACCCTACCTCCCTTGCGCCAAGATGAGATACCACAGCCACCTCCAGACTATCAGGGCTTCCCAACAATAACAGCCGAAATGGTGACCAAAAAACTTAGAATACTAAAACGAACAAGCGTCACGCCAATTGATATCCCAATCCAAATCATAAAAGCATTCCCAGACGAACTTAGTTCATCACTTTCAAATTTATTTAACCACATCACCATTTCTGGCAACTTCCCGTCTTTATGGAAGAAAGGATATGTGAAACCAATATCTAAAAAAGACGCACCTAATGACTTCACAGGAGTTCGGCCGATCACTCTTACACCGGTATTAATTGTAAAAAACAAAACTTTCCACAAAGTAAGTTTTTTTAAAAAAGTAAAGAGCTTCATTCAACAAAAAATGAACAAAAACAGAACCAAATAATCTACCAAGCATACAACTACCACAAATCAGTATCAATAAATAAAAGAAACCCAAAACGAACAGAAATTAAAATAAATAACAGAGTTAAACTTAAAACAAGCAGATATGAACATGAGTAGGGTTCAAAACCCCTATGCTTTCTAAAACCCAGGATATAATTTGTACTTTACTGAAAAAAATTCAAATGAATTTACTGAAAAAAATGTGCATCGCCAGTTTAATATACATTTATTTATTATTCCTTAAAATCTTAATTAATTTTTTGTTTCTTTAAGTTATAAAAGTGAAAACATTTAAAGAATTTTTTCAGTAAAGTATAAATTATATTCTGGCTTTAAGAAAGCATTAAATAAACAAAACAAGTTTATTTTAACTGAAAGTAAGGAGCGACATTAAAACTTAAAACGAACAGAAATTATTCCCTATATGAAAGGGGCTGTCCCCTCCTCAACGTCTCGCTCTTTACGCTAAAGTTTTTTATTGTTTAAAAAAAATTGAGGGGTAAGAAAGAGTCAAACTTTAGCGTAAAGAGCGAGACGTTGAAGAGGGGACAGTCCCTTTCATATACGGAATAATTTCTGCTCGGTTTAAGTTTTAATGTCGATCTACTTTCAGTTGAAAACAACTTGTTTTTTTATTTAATTTTTGAACGTTTTTGAATTAATGCAGGTTTCGATTTTGGCTCATCGTACATGAATAACTAAAACAAAATTTGCATTAATTTTACTTCTATTTGGTTAAATGGCTTTCTCGAAAGTTGTTTAATTTTATTTACGAAAGTTTTTATTAGTAATAAATATACGTAACTTACGAATTAACATACGTAACGAACTTCTATTTTCATATATTTTTAATACTTATATTAGGGGTTCGCCCCCTAGTCAATACCTCGCTCTTTACGCTAAAGTTCGAATTTTGTTCCAATTCTATAAAAATGACCGCTTAATCACAAAGGCCGTTAATTAGAATAAATAGCTCTTATGAAAGTACTAAAAATCTTTGGCTTAAAGAGCGAGGCATTGACTAGGGGGCGAACCCAATCATACACGAAATAATTTTTGTTCGTTTTAAGTTTTGATGTTGCTCCTTACTTTCAGCTGAAAAACTTTTTTTTATTTAATTTCTGATCGTTTTTTAAATAATGCTGGGAAACTCGGCTCCCCCTTCATAGCAATGTACCTTCCCCCATGAAAACTTTCTCTATGGAAAGATCCTCCCACATTACCCCTGACCCCCCCCCCACTACCCAAAAAAATCCCCCTGAAAACGTCTGTATACTTCCCAAGAACCAATACTATATGTAAACATTGGGTAAAGTTTATAAAACTTTCAGCCCTCCCCCGGGGATTTTGGGGGATTAAGTTATCCTAAAAGACATAGTTATTATATTTTCGACCATGCTGAAAAAACTGGCTATCTCAAATATTTCATCAGGTGACTTTTGGAAAAAATGAGCATGGGAGGGGGCCTAGGATATTGTAGGGCCACTGGGTCGATACAATCACCCCTGGGAAAAAAAACAACAAATAAACACGTATCTGTGATCTTTCTTCTGGCAAAAAATACAAAATTCCAGATTTTTGCAGATAGGAGCTCGAAACCTCTCCAGTAGGGTTCTCTGATACACGGTGCAATTTTCGTTAAGGTTTTACAGATTTTAGGGGTGTTTCCCTTTTTCAAAAATCAGGTAAATTTTCTCAGGCGCGTAACTTTTGATGGGCAGGACTAAACTTGATGAAACTTATATATTTGAAATCAGCATCAAAATCTGATTTTTTTTTTTATGTATCTGTTGGTATAATATTCCGTTTTTCTTCTTCTCGCTCGTTTTGAGGACTGATTGCCCTCCAATCACTTTTGACTCTTAAGAGGGAACTAGAGCCTTTAATTTTCAATCAATTTAGCTCCTTTAAATTATCAATGTTACTACCAGCTATGATAGAACATCGCTGCCTATGTCAGTATGCGCCCTATAGTGCGTATATGCCCTTTTAATATATGCATGCATATAGGTTTTTCGTTTAATTGAAACTCCTAAACGTTCCCTAAAAGTTTCAACTTAATCCCATTAGTGCCGTTATTTACAGTAATTGCAGAAGCAGTATTAGATGTATACATACAGAGTCTTCTGGCTAGCTCAAAATCTGCAACCTATGAAGGTGAAATTTTCAGCGAATATTTCTGTTGTACGGATGACAACCTGCCATCTTTATGTAGGTTGTCAAAGGGGCATATCAGCAATATGCCAGTTTGTGTGTGAAATTAAAAATTACAACGTTTGTTCTGGGGGATGTTGAACTAACCAAAAGACAATATTTGCATCATAATACCAATGCTTCTGCTCCTACAATTACTGCTACTTTTACTATTACTATTACTGCTACTACTACTACTACTACTAAAACTAAGACTACTACTATTAACTGTGCTCCTACTGCTACTACTATATTTACTGGTGCTACTACTACAACTAATAAACCTAAGGGTATTAAGGCGAAAATGTCGGGCAATATCGTAACGGTATTGAAATAAATCGAAACAAACTATGACTATACAGGATGTGAAGAGGACGTATCAGCAATGGCTCAGTACCGTTTAATGGTATTAAGTTAAAAATTTCATCGTGTGTTGAAGGGGATGTTGAAAAAAGGTGCTATTTGAATACTGCTACTAATGCTAGTACTGCTACTACAAATAGTGCTACGCATAATCACCTTTCAACAATGCTAAAAAAATTGATGTTTCAAAACTTTGTTTGGATGTCTATTATGGGAAATAATGGGCGTGGGGGGGTCTCTCAAACCAATGACTCTTAAAAAGGGCACTATAACTTCCAATTTAAAATCAAATGGGACCCATCTGGATTTAATGCGACCACCCATTCCATAAAAACCTTATATCCCCAAGGGCGTAACTTGCAACCTTTTCCCTGAAAGCTGTAGGGGGGGGGGATGTCTTCCTCACAGGTATAATTTCCAAAACCTTCGACTACGATGAATAAAATTGTTATCTCCAAATTTTGATTGGAGGTGTTAAGGCAAATGATGAGTGTACCGTGAGCAAAATGCGATATATTTAAAATACAAGATTCTTTCCTTCTAAAGATGATTCGGACAGAAATTAAACGTCCCTAATTGAGTTCAAATACCAGCTTCCAAGAGTCTAAAGTTCTTAATCAGCAAAAAGAGAAATTGCATTCTAGCTTCAGTCAAACAACGGCGCTAGTCGAGCTTCGAATTTCGCTAAGATAATGAGTAACAAAAAAATGCTACGCTACAATATTTCTAAGGAAGTTTAAATGGTAAGAACCGTGTGAACGCTTGAATCATCAGAAATATTTAAAAGAATTTATTGGACGAAAGGTTCACATCCTTGGTCCACTCGGGCCAATGGTGAGCCAGCTCTTACAGTGCAAGACAAAAGAGATACCTTTGATAGTGGGGTAAAAATGCTTTTTGAGAAAGATTCGTAATCTAGAATCAGGACTGCTTAGACAGAATTTTTGGCGTACGATCTTTGCAGTTCTTTCATGTTTTATCTTGGTCACCGTTATTGTCATTTGGAGTGACCCACTGCTATTCACCTAAATATGTAAGTCCCAATAAATCTATTGCTTTTTTATCTGTGTTTATTTCATTTCATATGTCTGGATCTAGCCTAATAATAGGTAATTAGTTTGCAAAATCTCCAAGGTAACGTTCCCAGGGAATCGGATCTCGAGATAGCTCAAGAAAAAAGAGGCCACATTTATATGTCTACATATTCTATTTTCTCCCATTAATTGAGGGCAGCACTAGCCTAGTTGACACAATCTTTAGCGCTATAAGCGGCGCTATTGGAGAAATTACAAGGTGTAAGTTCACGACCTTTGGGCATAATATTGCCTTTGACACGTTCAGTATTCAGTACCACATTTAGTATAGCCAGTCAATTTTTCATTGCCACAAATACCAATTTTTTTCATCGCTACAAATGGCACGGTCGGAAATTGGAGGAATACTTGCGGACTAATTACGCTATAAACCTTATAATTTGAATTCAATTATTAGAAAGATACAGACATATAAGTAAAGTGATTAGGCATATAGCCGCTAATCTACTACAAGGACACCCTTTGGACATCTCATAGGAGATAATAGCCTCCCCCAAAATAGGTTAAGTGAAAAAAAAAATTTATCTTGAATTGATTCCAAAAAAATGGCGGACGACCTTAATGACTTACTAATAGTGCAAAAGTTAGTCGCGAAAAATATAGAAATAGCAAAATCTATCCCGGAGTACAATGGTCAATCAGATATTGACGAATTTAATATCCAATTGACCCAGTTTGTACAACTAACAAAAACAGACCTAGGAGCGTTAGTCGACATGCTCCTACTACGTTTAAAAGGCCAGGCCTTAACCTTCCTAAAACAGATACAACATACCATAGGCAATAACGCCAACTTGCCAATAAATACGGTCGATAACTTGTTAAAAGCATTTAAAGATAGGTTTATAGATACCAGTTCCATCAATAAATTGAAACACAGAACAGTGAGCTTTGACTTATCACAAAATATAAGAGAATGCCTTGATAGTAAACAAATTTCTGTAGAGGCAAAATACGGAATCGGTTGAGGGCAACTTAATGAAAAAGTCATACTAAACACCTTTTTGCAAGGGCCACCCCCAAAACTATATAGAGTGGTAATATCCAAAAATATCCAGACGTTGGATCTAGCAGTTCAGGAGGTAGAGCGATTGATCGAAGTCGATACGATGGTTGCAAATCATAGTAAAGCAAAAATAAATAGCCTAGGCTATTCAAATGCGAACATAAACTTCAAGGGCGATCAGGCACCCCCCAATTTCTTTTCAACGGATAACTCCACAACACCACAAAGAAATAAAACGGAAGATCTTCCTAGACAGAAAACAGTTCGTTTTCTGCCCATTGAACAATCCATTTACGAAAGTAACCCTAGAATAATAAGATGCTATAATTGCAATAATGTTGTCCATATGGCGAGAGTGCTATTACATCCCCGCTCACATGCCAAAAATTGTTGTTACTACTGAGGAAAGTAACGGCCATCATCTGTTGGGACTAAAGAACTTTAGTATCGGTAATACAATGTATTCCAGTCAAGAGGGGTTTCATCAATTAGTTCTTTACAAAATGTACCAACCAAATTTGTATAACCTTCGCCCCAACAGACAAATTAATTACCGATTTAAAAACCCAAATACTCGCCAAAGCCAATATAATGCGAGAATGCAATATAGAAATCACGAAAATTTGCCGATGGGAAATGAAAATTTTGCAAGCCAACGGCATTGGCAGTCAGCACCAGCAAGCGGCACTGACACGAGACATCCACGTTACCATAATAATACATGGCGAAGACAGACAGACGTAAATCAATTAGATATGCCTACGGAAACTCATAGGTCTGAATATCTATTACAGGCACCAACACACGAAATAAATCCTTAGGGAAACACTTCTGGCCCTTCAGAAATATAAATAGGACCCAGAGAGTGCCCGGAATATTTTATAGGTGCAAGACTATATTAGTGCCGTCGTGTAGTTATTTTAATAACAAGTTACCTATATTTAATGATTTTTGTGTAGAAAATGTTTATTTTAAGGCTTTGATTGACTCCGGTGCAACGATTAGTATCACATATTTTTGTGTATTTAATATGTTGCCTATGTATATTAGGCGACATAGGAACCATAATGATTCCAATTTAACGAGTGTGACAGGCCATAAATTGGACGCAAAAGGTTCAATTTGCCTAAACGTAAAAAGAGACAATAGGACCTTTAAGACAAATTTTATAATATGCGATAACTTTCCATATGAGGCTATTATAGGCGCAAATTTTCTAAGGTCTAATAGAATACTATTAGACGTGGCTAATGAGAACCTTGTCTACCCAGCTAAGGTAGGCGAAGAAATTTCTACCATAAGAAATTGTAAGAGAGGTTACGAAGACAACGTAACAGTAAACAAAATTTCTGGTGGTATAATGTCGCAGTATTTTGAACCTCATGTCTCGCAAAGACATGGCATAGTTGGAAATTTATTCAATTACCCTGAGAGACATTGCAGAGATGAAATTAATTTTAATAACAAAATATAGAACCTGCGAAAATAAAAACGGGAGATGAGCGACACTACAGGTAAATTAAAGTACAAAAAATGTCAGAATTGTGGAAAAAACAACATAAAACCTCACGTGACACCAAAAGACGCCGCAATGGCACAGTATAGCGCCATCAAGAATATAATAAACAACGAAAATAAAGAGCGATATTAAGGTTTCGGGATAAGGCAAACAAGAGTCCTTCACAAAACGATGCGAAAAATTCAAACATCACGGAGCATTGAGCCAGTGGTTAGAAAATAAGAAATAGGGTTTGTAACCCCACCTGAAATACCCAAAAATTGGCTCTGCGGGGAACAGATCATATTTCATGTTAAAAGAGAAGGTTTTATTTGGGTAACTAATAATCAAGAAAATGATACAATTACAATTAAAAAGGGGACGTGTTTAGTTCAAATCCAAGTTTTAACGGAGAATGATTTAAATACATGGGAAAATTCTAAAAGAATTCTAGTTAACGGCATTAAAACTTCAAATAACAAATATCCTTTAACTAAATCGGAATTTTTAAGCAAATTTAATATGAATCATATTACGGACTTGTAACTTAAGAAAAAATTATACTATTTTTTTTGGATTTTTAAATTTGTTTTTTTTGAATCTTAAGATGACATTGGACTTATACGGCTTTACGAACACTCAAATTTAACGACCGGTAATACTGTAGTGAAACAGCCATATCGTGTGCCATATAAGCACAAAGAATGGCTAAAAAATAAAAGCCATGAACTAGAAAAAAATGACACTATACACCCAAGTATAAGTCCGTATAGTGCACCAGTGATCTTAATACCAAAAAAGAATGGAGATCCTAGACTCGTAGTAGATTATAGAGCCCTCAACAAACAAGTAGTTAGCGATAAATTTCCTCTACCAAGAATAGATGAAATTCTTGACTCAATTTCAAGCAAAAACAAAATTTTTACTTCTTTGGACCTCACCCAAGTCTACCAACAAGTGAAAATAGCAGAAAAGGATGTCCATAAAACTGCATTTTCAGTATTTCAATGTGGTTCATACGAATACTTAAGGGTCCCATTTGGACTGAAAACAAGTTCAGGCGCGCTATGTAGACCCGTATTGCACCAGTTCAGAGGATTAAAGAATATAATTCATTTTGTTGATGATGTTATATGAATGGGAGAAAACACTGAACAACACTTAGTAACGTTAGCTAAAGTGTTCGACAAGTTCAGACAAGGCAATTTAATATGTTGGCCTGAGAAAGTAAATTTATTTTAACCTAAAATTAAATTTTTAGGAGTTGAAGTGACACAAGGAAAGATATCCCCAGATCCTGATAAAATAAAATGTGTTGAAAACCTCAAACCCCCCAGAATTTTGAAAGAATTAAGGAGAATTTTAGGTCTCACTGGCTACTTTAGAAAATTCATGCGCAATTACGCCCAAATTGCAAACCCCCTCACGGAATTAACTAAAGGGAACTCCCAAAAGGCTACCTGGTCCCAGGAAGCTCAAACTTCCCTAGACCGTCTCAAAAAGGCGCTCACTTCAGAACCAATATTATCCATTCCTGATTTCGAAAACGGAGAATTTACGGTCACAACCGATGCTAGTACAAAAGGCAGTGGCGCAATTCTTTCGTCAATAATCCCGGTACAAAACCCTAATCCTCTAGAGGGAACGCCTAAGTAAAAACAAATAGAAAAAGTTATATGCTGTTCGAGTAGAACTTTATCAAAAGGCGATAGTAGTTATTCCGCCACAAACTTAGAATTATTATCTATTATCCACCACTTTAGACATTATTTAGACATTTAGACATTATTAGAAATTTAGACACTATTTAATTGGTATAAAATTTATACTACGATCAGACCATAAAAGCTTGCAGTACCTGCGCACATTTAAAACCCCACGGGCATTCTAGCTAGATAGATTATGAAAATCCAAGACCTAGATTACGAATTTGAACATTTAAAAGGTAAATAAAATGCAGCTCTTGACTTTTTGAGTAAATACCCAGAAAATATTCCGTCGGAAACATAGGAAAATGAAGTTAACACTATAAATGCTAAGAGAAAACATGGATGTAAGAAAAACGAATTCAAAGACACAGTAAAAGAAAATAAAATTAAATATTGTCCCTTGTCTTTGGAAAATATAAAAAGAAAGCAAAAAAGGGACGAAATGTGTGTAGCACTAATTGATTATTTTGTTAATGTTGATGCGTTACCGGATAAATTCAAAACTCTTAGAAAAGAGATAGATAATTTTTACTATGATTTTGATGAAGAAATACTATGTAGAATCGTGACTGCTGAGACAAATAGAAACCAAACCTCAATAATACCTGTGCTACCACAAAACTTAATAGGGCCTGCATTTGAATATTTTCATTCAGATACAGGTGGGCATTTAGGATTTATGAAAACGTTCCATAAGTAAAAACAGTATTTTTACGTGCCGTCTGCAATGACAAAACTTAAAGAATTTGTAAGTACATGCAAAGCAAGTAACTTAAGAAAAATCCCCCCAGCTTATCCTAATGCTCCAATGGGAAGAGTCCCGGTACCAAAGTACCCCTTTGATATCACATCATTTAACTTATACAGAACAATGGGAGCCTTGCCTGTCTCTAGACGAGGCCATACTTGTATTCGTTCGATTATAGACCACTTTTCAGGATTTACTTTTGAAAAAGCATTAAAAAGTCAAGGTGCTTACTCCACCAGTAAGGCGTTGTCGAAGTTTTTTTTACAATATGGCATGCATAATAAAATTTTGAGTGACAATAGGGGCGATTTTGTTTCAAAGGTAACAAAAGACTTAATGAGTTTTCTTAATATAGAAAAATGGTGACAGCTCCGTACCACCCACAAGCTAATGGTAAAATAGAAAATAGGCATAAAATATTTTCGAACGTATTAAGTATTTACACAAAAGAAACGACTGGGATAAATTCTTACCTTATTTAACTAACGTAATCAACACGGCTTACTCAGAAGCAACCAAAGATAATCTATTTTATATACCTTTTGGTCGTGCCATTAAAATCACTCATGATGAGATTATTAAATCTCAGTAGCATTACAACAGCTCAGGGGGTTAAAAACACGAAATCACAAATAGGATAAGGAAAAATTGTAAAATGGCGAGGGAGGAGTTGTAAAAATGTAAAATAAGCCAAGAGCTAAGAAATCAACCCAAAGTAAAGGGGAGTATAGATTTCAAAGTAGGAGACTGCGTCTACCTAAAGAACGAAGCAAAAACGGAAGGCAAAAAACTTTCCAACAAATATTCTGGACCGTACAGAATAGTCAAAAAGTACGATAACGAATATACTTTTAAAATGGAAAACCCCGATAGTGGAAGAACTTGCAAGGCGCATGTTAGTCGAATAAAAAGGGCCAAATTTCCAGAGAGATGGGTATCACATCCCTCCTCTACTGATTCATCAGATGCAGAAAATTAGCCCCCTAGGTCAAGATTGGCAGAGCTAAAACCCTTTAATTTCAAGCAAGACTGTCTTGAGAGTGACAGCGATGAAGAAAATTTTGAAAAATATCTATGTTCGAAAAATTTAGTCCCCCCAAAGACAAAATCCCTAACGCCACTTTGAATAGAAACTTCAAAAAGTCAAAAAATTTATTCATTAGTGAGCGAAGGATATTTAGATTATTCAGTATCTCCAAAACCCCAATTTTTTCCCGATAGAATTTCGACCCCATGTCCCCCCAAATGATTTCCAGACGATATGGTTTCCCCTGCATCACCAATAGAAAGGCCCCTGTATTTACAGGAAGAATTAAACAGAGCTGTAGAAACCCCCGGTATTACTGTAAAGAAAACTCCTCCCAAAGATTTAACTAAAACAAACCTGCGAAAAGCTATGGATTTAATTAATTTCCCCATAAAAAAGAGTCAAAGTACATTGCCCTAGAATAAAACTCCCAAGGATGACCAGCAAGGTCAATATCATGATATAACTGTATCCAAGGTCAAACCTAAACAGTGGACCTCATGGAGGGAAACCTTAGTGAAAAGAATGCCCCATCCCCCTGAAGACATGGCATTCAAACAGTGGAGGAACCCCGCAAAAACTATTGCTTCCTCCCAAAGCTCTCAAGAATCTTTCTAATCTCCCGAGTTGAAAACTCAAGGCGAGGATTTAGAGAATAAACCTTCTACTTCTAGAGGAGTAGGAATTTACGAGGGAAGGGCAGGTGATACCTCAAAAAGTGCCACCTCTAATAGTTCTAATCCGAATTCGTCGGAAACTAGTTCCGAAGAGTCTGACGGCGAATCAGACCATATAGTAGCTAAAGAAATAGGGAAATCAAGACCGACCTCAGTAGCCGCACACGAGAAACAAACGAAATTAAAAGGGCAAGAATTTTTGAAAAAACAATACAAAAAGTTTGATCTAATTTCACTAGAAAAAACGAAAAAGAAAAAACCGCAACAAACAGAGTAGAAAATAACGACACAGTCAGGTAGAACGGTTAAAAAACCTGACAGATGGAAAAATCCCTAATTAATGTAAAGACAAATTTCAAATCCCTTATGAAAATCAACTTGTGATCCACCATAATAAATTTAACAGTGTGCAAGTAAAGTTAACCAAGTAAATATTAATGAAAAAAAAATAATACTAATACGAGTGATGTCAAAACGTCGGCGACGAGGGAGAAAGGCCCAAGGTGGGAAGCTCGTGGTCGACCGATGGTGACAAATAGTGTTTTTAGGTCCTGTGTGGCACATTCTGCCTACTAGGTACTACCTTACGAAAATCAACTATACCCCTATAAATATGAATTAATCAGTTGGACAACCTATAATGCACCCAGTTATTGAGATCAATAACGGAACTTATATCATGGAGAGGGGAGGTTCGGTCTCCCCTACCGACCGTGTTTTCAAAGTCAATATTATCGATTCTATACGTGTTGTTGTTATACTTGGTCATTGGACACTGGGTGTAAAACAACACGTATAGAATCGAGGATTTCGGATGCTCACCTAGCCCAAGCCGCCTATTTGAGTTTAGCATGGATACGTGCCTTTACTCCTCCGTGGTATTCAACTTATATTCTACAAATGACCTATGGAAATCATCCCCTACACAGTATTAAGTTGTGAATCAAATCTAAATAGATGGACCAAGTTTTGTTGGAAGCCTAGGGAGGAACTCAAAGCCAACGCAGCGTTTAATTTGTTGGGTTTTGGCGGTTCCCTCGGATTTTCCATGAAAAATCGACCCATGTCCTAACCAAGATGGATCAAAAACAAGAAATTACCAGTACAGAAGCGTCTAATTATATGAAATATTTTTTGTTAGTGCATATTATAATTATTTTAGGCCTATACATGAAATAGGATGCCAGTGAAATTACGTGCTGCACGCTTGCTTATTCATTTGTTCCTTACTCGAGAAATATAATGTAAAATTAAATCGTATAGCGATTATTAGCAACGCTTTAAAGTTATACCTCAACCAGTCATAGAGGTATATCACAACCAGAAAAAAGCTCGGAAGTCCTAACTTTAGTTTCCTAACCTATCTAGTAATAAGATAAACACTCTGTTTTATGCCTACTAAACACTTTTATTTGGTCAACACTGCAAAATGAATACATAATAAGAAATAACCTAAGTGAAAATTAAAGTGTCTTTGAAAAAAAATATATATAATAATAACACAGTAGGATACAAAAGAATTTTCCAAAAAAAAATGGGTAAAATTAATGAGAAATTAATTCTAGAAACAAAAAATAAGATGATGCTTAAGAATATCATCATAATCCTTGTTGTTCACACAGTGGCCCAAGATATTGTAAAACATGGAGTAATATTCAAGCAGGAAAAGTCATTGCTAGCCAGTCATAACATATGGAGATCAAGACCCTTATGAAATTGGACCCCAAAACCTTTGAGACATTGTTTCAACAAGTAGCCAGACTAGAAGGAAACACAAATGAACGAAAGGAATTGACCAATTTCTGGAGGACCATAATGTTGGCCGTATGTTTCGTATTTGCGACTTCCCTGACCATAAGAACCCTTTTGACTTTTAATTACGGAAAAATCCTAGGACTAAGAAGACGAAAACCAAAAGAAGAACACGGGGAAACGGCTGAAATGCAGAGGTTAAACCCAGAGCCCCATGAGAACGTCTAAGCCAAGAAATAGGGAAGACATTAGAAAACGAGCGGGCATAGAGGTCTCCACTCGTCCTTGTTATGTCTTTTTCCCTCATCGTAGTATCGTTTACGTAACACTGTGTGGTTATGACGCTGTAACATGCGTTTCTTAAACAGCACGAACGTGCGTGAACAATGCAGACATGAAATATGTTGTAAAATTAGACCTTAAACTTAATAATGTAGGGTAAATTATGTTTATTTAATAAGTATTGTAGAAATATATAAGCCCTTTATCGATGTTTCCGTTCTCAAAACAAATTTGAAGACATCTCTGTTTTAGATTTCCCAATGGGAATTATGTCGTTTTATTATAAACAAAAAAAAATTTCGTTGTGAGTACTAATAATGGTGTATTTATTTAACTCTGTCTCGAATCGTGGGTTTTATGTACCCAATAAATGCGTGGCTTATTTGTGCTATTAATATTAACTTCAAAGGACATGTGATTCTGCCTCGTTATTTTTATTACAAGAAGAGGAATGACGCATTGGATATCGAGCATTATAATAAGTTGCCAAGCACAGATACAACCTAGTAGCATCTATTTTCATCAAATCTCAACCGACTATGAGTACTCACCATAGACTCCAGGTAATTTTCATCCCAGCTTCCTCTACGAAAAAAAAGTTATCTTTAATCGTTATTTCTTCAACCATGAACCATATTACGTATCAGGTAACTGTATATTTTAATCTCAGTATCCAGCACATTATAGAACTTTATAATCAAAAAAATTATAAGAACTTCTTCGAACAGTATAAGATATAAATACAGAAATATCAACCGTGATAATTATTATGGACCCTAGAGTCATTTGACTATTTAGTGATGATATTTGAAATTAAATGATATCTAACAATATTTGAAGTTAAGCAATATATAAGGACATTTGAAGTTAAAGACAATATGTTGAAAGAGTCACTATAGTTTGATGTCAACCCGTTCCGATTCCGAACTTCAATTCCCCCGTGATTTGCCTGGGAAGCATCGCAAGGGTTAATCAACGCAAGCCATGAATTAAAAATTTCATAAAATGCACAAATGACAAATCCTAAGCGAGAATAAACTTTCCATGTGCCTAAAAATATCCTAAAAATGATTTACTGAGAAGAAAATAAACGCACTACCAGTGTTCGACCCCTTAATGATAAGGCACCCAATGAACTATCAAAAAAAAAGCAGGTGAGAATGAACCCTGATAGAATATGCCAACACCTGTAGTGGGAATCAAAATTTCCCAGTTAACAATTAGAGAAAACTTGTTGTGTGAACATCAGGCTCGAACTGTTCCATGAAGAAACCATAACGTAAATGCTTCAAAATTTTTGCCAAGAAAAAAAGAGTGAAGGATATTAATTTACAACAGAAGGATGGAGTACACTAGAGACTCGAAGGTGATGAAATAGATGTTAATTTACATATTTTACTTCTTAATAACTTTGATAACTCAAAAATATCCTATCATTAACGTTGCGTAGCAAACAGTCCAAGTGAAAGTGTTTTTGTCACCAGTGAAAATGGTAATCATAATATTGTGTGTTATAAATCATTCATGTATGTACCGCTAGATGTTCAAGTAGAATTAGGTGTAGTATTATCATGTTATTCATTTAATGTAGCGTAGATAGAATGTAGTATGCCATATAGACAGCAAAAAAAAAGCCTTGTAAAAAGTGTATTCAAAAAACTTATATAAAGGTAGAATAGCCCCAACCTTCTTGGAAAAGTAAAAGTAATCAGTGTTAGACATAGAAAAAAAATCTTTAGTATAGTAGCTAGCCTAAAACCATGAATAATCATAGTCCGGTAGATGAATTTTAGATAGGGATGTAGAATAAAATAAGAAAAGTAATAGAGAAAATTTTTAGCACTCCTGATTAAGCCAGAACATAAATATAAAATAATTATGTAGAGAAAATAGTTAATAAATGGCGAACATTTTGAAAGCCCAAAGGCAAGCAATTACTAATGACGGGGCGTCATTAATTGATGGGAAGGGTGATATGTACCGTGAGCAAAATGCGATATTTTTAAAATACAAAGATTCTTTCCTTCTAAAGAAGATTCGGACAGAAATTAAACGTCCCCTAATTGAGTTCAAATACCGCTTCCAACAGTCTAAATTCTTAATCAGCAAAAAGAGAAATTGCATTCTAGCTTCAGTCAAACAACGACGCTAGTCGGTTCGAATTTCGCTAAGATAATTAGTAACAAAAAAATGCTACGCACAATATTTCTAAGGAAGTTTAAATGGTAAGAACCGTGTGAACGCTTGAATCATCAGAAATATTTAAAAGAATTTATTGGACGAAAGGTTCGCATCCTTGGACCACTCGGGCCAATTATGAGCCAGTTCTTACAGCGCAGGACTGAAGAGCTACCTTTGATAGTGGGGTAAAAATGCTTTTTGAAAGGATTCGTAATGTAGAATCAGGACCGCTTAGACAGAATTTTTGGCGTACGATCTTTGCAATTCTTTCATGTTGTATCTTAGTCACCATTATTGTCATTTGGAGTGACCCACTGCTGTTCACCTAAATATGTAAGTCCCAATAAATCTATTGCTTTTTTATCTGTGTTTATTTCATTTCATATGTCTGGATCCAGCCTAGTAATAGGTAAATAGTTCACAAAATCTCCAAGGCAGCGTTCCCAGGGAATCGGATCTCCAGATAGCTCAAGAAAAAAGAGGCCACATTTATATGTCTACATATTCTATCTTCTCCCATTAATTGAGGGCGGCGCTAGCCTAGTTGACACAATCTTTAGTGCTGTAAGCGGTGCTATCGGAGAAATTACAAGGTTTAAGCTCACGAACTTTGGGCATAATATCGCCTTTAACGCAGGCAGTATTTAGTACCACACTTAGTATAGTCAGCCAATTTTTTTCATCGCTACAAATACCAATTTTTTTCATCGCTACATGAGCGTGGAGGGGAGAGGGGGCTGTTTGTTCTCAAATCACTTTGACTCTCAAAAAGGACACTATAACTTCCAATTCGAAATCAAATAAGCCCCATCTTATGTTTATAGGACTACCCATTCCATAAAAACCTTACATCCTCATAAAATAACTTAAAACCCCATCCCCAGGGCACTGGGAGGTTGTGTCATCCCTAGAGACACTATTATGTGTTCTTTGGACTATTATCTCGTAATTTCAATCACATGCGTTTAGTGAAAGGGAGGCTTTAGGGGAGGGAGGATAAATGCCCTCAATTACTTTTGGTGCTTAAAAAGGAACTAGAACTTCAAATTTTCACCGAAATAAGCCTCTTCTAAAGTTAAACAACGCTTTCTATAAAAACCTTATATGCCCCCAGGGCATAAGTTACAACCCTTGCCCTTAGGGCTGGGGGGATTTGTTATCCTCAAATACATGATTTTTAGACCTTTCAAATACCTTGAAAAAAATGGCTATCTGAAAAGTTTGATTGGAAGTGTATTGAGAAAAGATGGGCATGGGGGGGGGGGTATTTGCCTTCTGATCCCTTTCGACTAATAAAAAAGGCACTAGTCCTCTTAAATTCCAATCGAATGAGCCCTTTTTGAAGCTTCTACAACAACAATTTCCAGAAGAAAAACTTATATGCCCCAAGGGGATAACTTACAACCCTTTTCCTGAGATGGGGGGGGGTTGTCATTTTCAAAGACTTAAATTCCAGACCTTTCAACTACGTTGAACAAAAAGGCCATATCAAAATGTTGATCGGAAGTGCTTGGGGAAATGATGGACGTGGGGGGGGGGGTGATTCTCCTTCCGATTACTTTCGACCATGAAAGGGCAAAGGCCCTCTAATTTTCCAATCGAATAAGCCCTTTTGAAGTGTTTACGACAACGCTTTCTGTAATAACCTTATACATCCCCTAGGCATAACTTACAACCTTAGCCCTGAGGGCTGTGGGGGAGTGTCATACTCAAAGACAGAATTCCTGGACCCTTCAACTAAGTTCAACAAAAGGGCTATGTCAAAATGTTGATCGGAAGTGTTTGGGAAAATGATGGGCGTGGGGGGAGGGCATTTGCCCTCCGATCACTTTTGACTATTAATAAGGGCACTAGCCCTCTAAATTCCCAATTGAATGAGCCCTTTTTAAAGGTTCTATGACAACGCTTTCTATAAAAACCTTATATTCCCCCAGGGCACAATTTACAACCTTTGCCCTAGGGGGCTGTGGGGGGGGGGGGGGGTTGTCATCCTGAGACATAATTTCCGGACCTTTAAACTACGTTGAACTAAATGGCTATATCAAAATTTTGATTGGGTGTGTTTGGGGAAATGGTGGGCGTGGAAGGGGTGTTAGTTGCCTTCCCATCAAATTCGGCTATTAAAAAGGGCACAAGCCCTTCCAATTTACAGTCAAATAAGCCCTTTCGAAGTTTATACGACAACTCCTTCGATACGAAGTGCCCTGGTCTAAAAGAAAAAAAAATACAATGTGCAAACATCGTTCTTTACTTATGCAGCGCCGTTGCACTGCCTATGACTTAGCAAAGTCTATGAACAATTCCTCTCATCCTGGCTAAAGGAAAAAATCATCAGTATAGTGGATCTAAAGCAATTTGGTAGTCTTCCCAAGACCTCAACAGTTCACTATTACAAATTCCCTGCAACAAGACACTCAACAGTTCACCCAAAACGAACATAAATTACAATAAATATCCGCGTCAAATTCAGAACGAGTAGAAGTTAACATGAATAGGGCTCAAAACCCCTATGCCTTCCCAAAGCCAGAACATAGTAAGCCTCCTGGACAAAATCTTCAAGAACAAAGGCAACCCCGGCTACCGGATAAACCTCATAGCCATAGATCTCAAAAAGCTTTTGACCAGATCAACCACGGTAAACTCATTAAAAATTTATTTACAGGTGTAGTATCACCCCTGCTTTAGTTCGCTGTTCATTGCCAGCTTTCTCTCGGATCGAAAGCAAAACTCTAAATATAAGAGCGCTTACTCAACCGAGGTTCAAATCTACTGTGGAGTGCCACAAGAAACAATCCTTGGCCCTCTTTTATTTCTTGTCATGGTCAACGAGCTGGCAGAGTCCTATCCAGAAAGATGGAAGTACGTCGATGATCTATCATCAAGTGATATTTGCCATAAGGACTCCCCAAGCAACACGTATGGTATTATCGAGGACATTAAGAACCAAGCTGCCAGTCACGACATGGTAGTGGAAATGGACAAATCGGTTGTACTTCCAATTTTTTTGTTAAGGACCGAGCAAACCTATTAGCCTCCGCTACACCAACAGCAGATGATGACCGTAATTAAGCTGCTAGTTGTCCATATTTTATTAGATATGGAGTGGGACGAAGAAGTGGGAAGCAGAGTAAAACATAGAAATATCGTTATATCCGCAAAGAAGTTGCTATTTCGTTAAGATGCTCTTGTCTAGCATCTTCTGAGGTTCTATCTTTCTTTTCATTAGACCTATCTTAGAATATTGTTGTCAAGTAGGGCATTTCTCCCTTACTCATGACCAGTCGGAGATACCGGAGCGAGTTCAGTACCGTGCCCTCCTTGTGGCGTCTAAATCTCCCAAAGTCCCCTATACATCGTTCCTCTAAGAATTTAAACTTGTAAACCCCTGAAAAAAGAAGGCAACAACTTAGTCTCAAGTTGGGAAAGGGTATCTTGAAAAATCTCAACCTCCGCGATATACTTCCTCCGGATTTTTTCCCCTTGTACACAAAGGTTGCAAAGGTCTATTGCTGAACCTATACCAAAAATACAACCAGTATTTACACCCATGCAAGATATGGAAAAAAGTTTTTTGCCTGGGTTTATTCGCCTTTATAACTTAGATACTAAATTTTATATATAGATATATGTTATTTTAATTTTTGTCTTTTTAATTTTGTCAACCGTGTAAGCATTGTGAAAATTGAATTTGTTTTGACCGTGGCACTGAATATGAAAATTGCATTTCGTATATGTAGACTTTTTGAATTATTTACTATTGTCTTGACGAAAAAAAACAAGAATCGGCCCTACCGTGTAGGCGTTTCGAAATAAAGGAGATTTTGATTTGATTTTGCCAATTTTTACCAGAGTCTTAAATAAGATGTCATAGGACAGAACCATTTATTTTAATTTTTTTTCTTATCAAAGACTACATAAGCCGTTTTGAATTAACGATTCCTATTAATTGAGTTCCCTCATTCCTACAATGGGCTATCAACTTAATTTAACTCCAATATAAAAGAGGCTAGTATAGTTGCCGCTTCTGGACTTAGATAACAAAAATAGATCCAAACTTTGAATTATTAATTTTTTGCAGAGCAAGATCAATAACAAACAATAATTATTATTAATGATGATAAGTGCCTAGAGCAGAACTGGAGTTAGGTGTTTTCTCAGGAAGGGGGGGGGGCAATGTAGACTTTCCGCCCCTGCTGCACCATTAATACTGTAAATATTACAATTTTTGCCCAAAAATAATACAATTTAAGCTTGTTTTGCCGCTTCCAGGCATGCCACCTGGAGCGTTTACCCCTCTAGCCCCCCCTAAATTTAGCCCTAGCCTAGAGCCCAGGCAGCCCCTTAGAACTTGTTTGTAAATAGTTATTTAGACAATTTTCTGCCAATACAAACAAGGCAAATATAGTAGTCCCTTCCCAACTTAAAATAATAAAATGTTGTGTCATCCAGCATTTTTGAAACAAGAATAACGCAAAAAAGATATTATCGTCGATGATGATTGGTTTCTTTATCCCAGAAAGCCTCTCTGTTTTTAAATGGGCTATTTACATAATTTAATGTCCTAGCAAAAGAGGTTAGTACAGTGATCACTTCTCCACTCATTGTCGTAAGAAAAAATCAATATTTTCCACTATCGACACCTATAGCAAAAAACTAAATATCAGTAATGATGATAGGATCCTGGAGCCCAGGGAACCTCTTGTAACTTGCTATTAAATAGCTACTTGCACAATTTTGCACCAGTTCAAACAAGGCAAATATATATAAAAAAAATTGTGCTATTCAGCATCTGTGAAACAAAAACTATACAAAAAATAATTATCGTTAAGAGAATAGGTCTCTTGAACCGAGGAAACCTATCAAATCTCTTATTATCCCTTTTCACATAGGCTAATTGCATAACTTAACGTAAGGACATGCAAGACCATAAGTTGTAAAACCTCATTTATTTTAAGCCAAAACTCTAGATGATCAGTTTTTCGCTATTCTGGATTGCAGTTGAGTTAGGTGAATGAAACTTTCAGAACTGAATCCAAAGCCTAAATTATGCTCAGGGAAGGTGTTTTGCAGTATCTAGAGGTCATAAGAAAAGCTGAAGAAAACGAGGGAAAGAATAAAGAGTGACGCTCTGAATAGAGCAGAGGGGACGAGGGACTTGCCTAGCCATATTGGCTGGTGTTGTGTTGCAGTGAGTTATTAATAGTAGCAGAAAGAGGAATTATACAGGTTTAAATAATCTTAAAAAACAAATAAGGTAACTTGACCGACTTTGATGATGAAATGTTTGATTTTTAAAAGGTTTTCATCTAAAAAAATTAATATTTATGCACTATCATCAATTATCACAGGCTTCTGGGACACATCTGGAATCTTTGAAGTTACCCCTTCGTAGTCGGCCATCATCTATATAGGAAGTATTACATTATCTAGTCAGGAAAATAAACTAACCTGGACAACCTGATGTAAGTTCACAGCTATTACTTTTTTCATACAGTCTTTTATCATTGCAGAAGTAAAGAAATTAGTTTCGCCTTTTCGTTCGACAGCCACTTTCCGCATGTCTTCCTGTAAAAACAAGATTAATTTCCATAGTGTAGATACTAGATATGACCCAACCCAACGACTTAAATGACAACTATTACCTCCACTACTAAAAATTCATTGCATTCCAAGGTGCGGGAGGTCAATTCCAAGGTGCTTCACACATTCCTTCTCTCAACTACTGAAAGTTCCACAAACTTTCAATTTTCTTCAAATTCATTCAATCCTGTATTTTTTTTTTTTTTACCCCCGATGGATGTTTAAAAAGCCTGCTTTTCTGTACCCTGCTATCACTCATCAGTAAAAACAGACCTAACCCACTTTTAAATAATTGCACCCCAAACAAAGTTATTTAAAGAAGTCCTTCCTAATTGACGCCCCTGAATAAAGTTTGTATCAACCATACCCTTTAATAAGGTGTAATTCAAATGTAAAGATGAAACATTATTTTACTGTTCATAGTTTAGCTTGCACTAATATAAGGTTTCGTAGACAAAAAGACAGAGGGCTTCATTTGAAGATTTGTATTTTGACAAAAACCACATTGACGATAATAAGGAAATAGGGACTATACATATGTATATATATGTATATATATATATATATATATATATATATATATATATATATATATATATATATATATATATATATATATATATATATATATATATATCATATATATGTATATATATATATGTGTGTATATACGAGGGCAATTCAGAAACTAACCTCCGATTGGTCACAGTGCGTTTAGTGGGGGTAGTAGCGCGCCATCTGTGCATTCACGCGCTCAGCAGGTCAGTCGGCATCAAGCCATAGTCGAGTGAACATCGTACCTGCGCTAGTTTAGTTATTGTGGTAGTCTAAAGTGTATGCTGCAATAGAAAATCCCGCCAAATGTGAAGTGCGTGGTGTTATAAGGTTTTTTACAGCCAAAGGATACTCTGCAGCAGCTATTCATCGTGAGCTTTGTGCCGTGTACGGACCAAAAGTTATGAGTGAAGGAGTTGTCTGTGAATGGGTATGTTTATTTAAAAGTGGGCGAGAAAACGTTCATGATGAAGAGAGGAGTGGTAGACCATCCTTGGTGACTGACGAACTCGTTCAGACAATTGATGCAAAAGTTCGTGAAAATCGACGTTTCACAATGGCGGAGTTGTCTACTGATTTTCCACAGATTTCTAAGACTCTTTTGTACGAGATAGTGACAGCAAGATTGGGTTACCGTAAGTTCTGTGCACGATGGGTGCCCAAAATTCTTACCGACCACCACAAAACTCAAAGAATGGCCTCTTCATTAGACTTTCTGTCACGTTATGAGGACGAAGGAGAACCATTGTTAAACAGAATCATGACCGGTGACGAAACCTGGATTAAGTACATGAACCCTGAGACAAAAGAACAGTCAAAGATGTGGGCACATTCAGATTCACCTACCAAACCAAAAAATGCCCGGCAAGATTTTTGTGCAAGAAAACTGATGGCAACGGTGTTTTGGGATGCCAAAGGGGTGTTGTTGGTTGAATTCATGGAACTTGGGATGACCATTAATCAAGATGTGTACTGTGAAGCACTAAAAACATTATGACAGGCTATACAGAACAAACGCCATGGTATGCTGACTTCTGGTATCGTTTTTTTCCACGATAACGCCCGTCCTCACTCTGCTCGCAGAACAAAAGCCCTTCTTGATTCTTTCAAGTGGGACGTTTTCAACCATCCACCTTACAGCCCAGATCTGGCGCTAAGCGATTATCACCTCTTCATGCATATGAAGAAATGGCTCGGGTCCCAGCGGTTTGATGACGACGAAGAGCTCAAAGATGCGGTCACAGGCTGGCTCAAGGCACAAGCGGGTGATTTTTATGCAGAAGCAATTTCAAAGCTTGTGAAGAGATACGATAAGTGCCTCAATCGTTATGGAAACTATGTCGAAAAATAGTGCAAAGATGTAATTGTAAGATGTATATATTAAAATATTTTTACATAACTTGGTGTATTTTTTTCAATCAACCGGAGGTTAGTTTCTGAATTGCCCTCGTATATATAAAACAGCAGATAGCCGCAAACTGCAATATATATATAGCTTCACAATAACCATAAATCGTGTTGATCTCATCAAGGGTGAATTCAAGGTATATTCCTGACTTAAAAAAAAGAAGCTTGGTATTTTCACGAATATTTTCAATAACTGATTAAATCTCCTATATAAATCACTCATTTTTGCATCATTTAAAAGTTGTTTCTCTGTACAGTAACGTTTTTTACCTCCTTTCTTTCAATTTCTACATTTGTTATTCTCATGTGATAATTTTGAGACTGTGAGTGAAAGAAACAAGATCCGACAATTTTTGCTCCAGCACTGTCCATTTAATCTTAAAGGTAAAAAGGTAAGCTTCTTCCTAAACCTAAGTAGAATAAGAAGAAACTAAAAATTCACTATCACTTGGTTGGACTATCCATCGCAAAAAGGATTTAAAGGTGCAAAATTCCAGCCATTTGAGGGGGAGGGTGGAGGGGATTGCAAGGGCTAAAATTATTTATGATTGTCCACAGCCTTCATAGTTTGGAACCACTTGGTAGGTAAGCACTACCAAGGGGGGGGGGTTCTTGTCTTAAACACAAATTGCCACCAATACCAAAGATGAAATTCGTATTTTATCAACTCTGATAATCTATTTTGCTTTTTGAAAAAAAAAAAAAAAAAAAAAAAAAAAAAAAACGGAAATTGCAAATTCACTATTTTGCTGAAATTTTGTTCGAGGCTATATTTTAATATAAAATTCAAAGTAGGAATAACAATAGCACAAATGACTGACCCCCCCCCCCCTCATGGAATTAAAATTTATGCTTTGCACCTCAAGCCCAGCCCAAATTCTAGGTAAGTCCATCTCTAGAGCAGTATAACAAGTTTTAAAAATCAAAAAATTTAGATACATACCAGTAGAATTGGAGCAATAGCTTTGGTAGGATGGGTCATATAAATGGGTCCATTGTACCCAACCATTTCTGTCATAAAAGGAAGGGCACCACAATGATCCAAATGAAAATGACTGATGATGACACAATCAATATGATCAGTCAGATTTCCATCAACAATATATGAAAAATCTGGGAATCGTCTCTGAAAAATGATGAAATTCATTGAAGCTGGTGGTTACGTTCTTCCTCGCCTAATGATAGTTAATTTTGGACAAGATTCAGGACTTCCTGACATACTCAAAGATAATTTGCAAAATAGATGTTAATATACCTTCTATGTATTAATTAAAAAAAATGTTTCCGCAAAATAATTCTTTTCAAAGAAAAGTAAAGAGCTCCATTAAACAAAAAATTAGGAAAAATAAAATAAAATAATCAACGATGCGTGAAATTACCGCAAATCAGCAGTGATAAATAAATGAAACCCAAAACAAACAGAAATTACAATAAATAACCGAGTCAAACTCATAACGAGCAGAAATTAACTTAAGTTGGGCTCCTAACCCCTATGCATTCCCAAGGCCAGAACATAATTTGCACTTTACTGAAAAAAATTTAAATGTTCTTACTTTTATAACTTTAATAAATCAAATAATGTTAAAATTTTGATTACCAAATATCAGTATATGTATATTTAACTGACAATGCACATACATTTGTATTTTTTTTTTCAGAAAAGTGCAAGTTATGTTCTGGCCTTGAGAAGGGTTAGGGGTTTTGAGCCCAACTTATGTTAATCTCTGCTCGTTTTGAGTTTGACTCGGTTATTTATTGTAATTTCTGTTGGTTTTGGGTTTCATTTATTTATCATTGCTGATTTGCGGTAGTTTCACGCTTCGTAGATTATTTGATTTTATTTGTGCTCATTTTTTGCTTAATGGAGTTCTTTACTTTTCTTTGAAAAGCTTATTTTGTGGAAAAGTTTTTTTTAATTAATTCCTGTTCGTTTTATATTGACATAGTCTTTTCAGGGAAGAAGAAAATAATACTTTAAATCTTTTCGTTTTTCTTAGACTTTATAGTTTGGTCTGCTATTTGTATGCTGGAGAAAATTTTTCGGCAATTTTTAACAACATACACCCTTTTAAAAATCTGGACACAAATAGTACTGTTTAATTTCGTTTCATACCTCCTCTAGTTGACCTGAAATGGAAAACTGGATACCATTCGCAAAAAAATTGCTTACTTTCTTTGATAGGTTGGATACACTTACGCTATTTTGACTTGGTTAAATTTTAAGAGCAGAAGTAGCCCTGAAAGTTTGAACATAATACCCTCAGTTGTTCTTGGGATACTGCTGAGATGCCTTATTGGGAATTAGCGTTAACACAGTGCATTTTGATTTCATCTTAAGGCAACATTTAGTTTTTAAACATAAAGGCAAATAGGAGGGGGGGCCTGGGAGGGGGATTAGTTGCTCTCCAATCAGTTTTGACTATTAAAAAGGGCATCAGCTCTTTCTGTTTTCAATCAAATGGGCCCTTTTCGAAGTTTCTACGACAGTAGTAACCTATATGCAGGCGTGACGCCTGCAAGCCCAGGGGCATAAATATGTGTGCTGTTTCAACGGGACAAGACTTACCATATACGGATATCTAGCACTACAGAATGGACATGACCAACCAAACAGGTTTCTGAGGCAACATCCATTTCCTGGACCAACCAGAGAGAATGGATACAGAGGGTACTTAATATATAGTGCAGTTTCAACGGGACATGACTTACCACAAGACAGGTGTCTAGTACTACAGAAGGGTCATGATTTGGCAAACAGATTTCTGAGCCAGCACTCATTTTCTGGACCAATCAGAGAGAATGAATACAGAGGGTACTTAATATACGGTGACTAGGTTAGCATAGCTATGATGTAATCGGATTTAATATAAGGAGAGATTTTCTTTATAGGTCGTATTAGTAATAGAATTGAATTCAGAGAGAGAACAGTTTATTTTTTTTAGTTTATCATTTGGCATGATATTATCATAGAAATTAAGTGCTATATTTGCACTA
Organism: Artemia sp. Qi Xiang Cuo; assembly: GCF_049724085.1. Taxonomy (NCBI): domain Eukaryota; kingdom Metazoa; phylum Arthropoda; class Branchiopoda; order Anostraca; family Artemiidae; genus Artemia; species Artemia sp. Qi Xiang Cuo. Next base: position 14,410,290 of record NC_142796.1, read on the forward strand.
TTGTGGCTTGATGGTGGAGCAGGTATCAACAATGATACAAAGGCGAGAGTACCAAACGTGACAGTGGAAATTACATGAGGATGTAGACTAAGCCTTGAATGGGACGATATGTACGCAAGATATGTGATATTATTGAGCAAATTTTAATTGGAGGAGCAATTATGCTTTCAGGCGATACTGAATGTAGTGCATATAAATAGACTTCAAGCTACTTTAAATATACTAGTGAGATACATCGAGGAAAATAAATTGTATCACTGATTATTATTATTGTTGTAATTATATTTAATAAAATTGTTTCCAAATCGAAGATATTTTTCTATAGTAGGTTAGCGTATCTTCTTAAAGTAGAAAAAGAATCTTGCTTAGTCTGAAGTTGGTTGTGAGTTAGGACTCTAAAAAATGGATGGATTTAAGAAAGAGAGAATTATAGGGAATCTTGTGTTTATGGAAAAACGTTCGATTCTAGACGATGACTTTCTGTAGTCATATCTTCAAAGGACGATATTTTCTCAGGGAATAATCTTCGATGTAATAAAAACTGATTTTCCATCATTAGACTATTATATGAAGCTTTTACCTCGTGGTCCAAAGGTATTTGCTCAATTTATTGACATATTGATCACGACAAGACGAAATTATATTGTGGATTTGCTTTTAAACACACTGGCTTAAAAATTTAAGACTATGAATTTTTTTTTCATGAGAAAGATGTTGTTCAAAGAGGATTTACTCCTCTCGTCTCTCTCTCTCCCACTAATTTTTTTGATCGTAGCTCAGTTTCATTTTGGCGGTGAGAGTGTCAACACATGAAAAAATGTTCTATACATGTCCACTATGTATGTATACACTGGGCAGCTGGTCATCATGTGAAAATTGTACAATAATTGATGAGTATGATGAAAAGTGTAGGCTACCCGTGTAAATTGCATAGAGGATATGCCGAACAAATTAAAGGTTGTAATTCCTATCTTGAAGAGTATTGTGACTCTAACCCTAAAGGACACCCATGCTATAATTTTCATTATGATAAATGTAATAAGAGGGAGAATACATATCCTGGTATGACTGGAAAGAATCCTAAACATGATTTTTCCTTACTGGTAAGAAACTGGTATCACCGTGGGTTTAAATTGTTTTGGGAGGAGGAACCAGGTCTACGATTCAACTTTTGGAATAACAAAAGAGCTTGGTTTCTACGTCATCGTTGTGAAGACAATGGTTACTATGATTATAAGCCTACTGATTTTTATTTGGTTGTTACAGAATATGATTCATCACTTGAGGACACTGTATGACATTGCTTCAAATAAGCAAATTGAAACACGCGAATTTTAAAAAATGAACGAAAATAGCATCATTGACTATACAAAGAGATATGATAATAGTAAAGTTACATTGTACTGTAGAAAATGTGACCCTGACATTGCAGTAAATAAGGATCTGTATACAATGAATTCTGATGATTTTATTGCTTTAGTTATTCTCAATAAGTACCTTTACTTAGTAGAAGGAGGAATCTAAATAGCAGAAAAGTCATTTTTTATACTTTACATTCATATGTTTTTATTAATAAACAATTTTACATACATTTTTATAACATTACATTTGTGGGGCATTAAAATACAATATTAAAAACGCTTGCAAGTCTATTGTCCACTAGGAAGTCGTTCAGTCGAGGAAAGTCAACGTAAATGTTGAGAAACTGCTTGTAAGTATAGCCATGACATCTGAACATGAAAAAGAGTAGTGCATGAAAGCCATATGTCTTAGTCGTTAAATCCTGTACTCTCCTCTGATTTTGAATAATAGTTTTTCCACTGTTCTGAATAAAGTTCTTGATGTGTGGAGTGTAGAATTTATGATAGGCCAAGAGGATCAAAAAATTCGATATTCATCGCTGTTTGAAAGATACATAGCCAATGGCTTGTCTTCAAACTCTGATGGACTGCTATTAACAATGATTAGGCTATTGTTAACACTTGGAAGTTTTTCAATGAAGTCCGATGGTATGCAATAGGATTTATATTGGGACATGTATAAATCCATATTAAATATGCTGATTATTTGGTTTGTGTTCATGGTGCAAGGTCTAGTAGAACACTGCCGTCGGGTGTGATTTCCCAATAGGTTTCAAATTACCTCAGTGATATTAATGTGATACTTTCAGTCAAAGCATCAGCAAATGTTGCACTCTAAACGTATATTCCCCGTTTGTACTATGGTCAGATCTTGAGTGCCAGACAAGCCCAAAACAATTACACATGATTTTATGAAAACATTGAATCGGTTAATCCATTTTCAAATAATTGTGAGTCATGATCTAGGGATTGCATGGTCAAGTCATACAGAGTTCTGTAAGATTTGTTTTATTTAATGATAGAGTGTACAGAGGAATTCCATTCACTTTGCACACAAGGCTAGATAGAACAAAAAAATTAAAATCATGGGGGGATGCAGTCCAGGATCCAACGGCACTAGCACTCATCACAAAGGCCAAAGCAAGTTTTGATGGGATTTACCCATTGATAAATGATGAATCGGTATAACTGCGAAAGCCAGTGGCAATGAGACGTTGGTTGGTGACCGTATGGTGGACAAGAAGTTTAATATTGTTACCATTGGCTCTTAGCTTTTCCACTCCCAAATCAACAGAGCTGATAACCTGTTTTTTTCGAACATGAAGAATTGCTTAAGTGATAATAAATTTGCATCAGGTGCTACAGCAAGGTTTTTCTCAAAATGATATTCGATGGTGCTAGATGTAAATTTTTGTCAAACTCGACACTGGGAGTCAACAATTGAGATATATTGAATATCTCATGATTTAATTTCCCAACTAAATGATACTACTGGTTGACTGCACCAGTTAAATCGCCGCCAATATCAACACCTAATCTATATTTGTAGCCCAGTGCCTGTCCTTCTAACTCCTGATATGCCTTTGGAGTCATCATCATAAATTGCATGTAGCTAGCATAGTTGGATAAATTATTGCTAGTGATCACCAATGATCCATTAATGAATACATTCATTTGTTTGAACAAGTTGTGTAGGATACAGTTTTCATAGAAATGAACATCGGCAGCACTGGGAGTTGTACTGTCTGACTTCTTCTTCACCGCAACATTTAAATCAATAAATGTTGATGATAAATCAATGAAATAATCTTCATTGGAAAATATCTGAAAGTGTATATTTTCCGAGAGGGGTTGTTGAGGATGATATTAATCATAGTAGCCATACTTGACACTGACATCAACATTTTCAGCATTGAATAGATTCAATGAGGAGCTGATTGATGGATGCGATTCTTTGTGGGGGAGATATGTGATCTTAATAGAAGAAATCCTTCTTTGATCTCACAATCTTTTTCTTCTCCTTATTGGTCTTCTTCCTTTTATTCTCAAAGTGTGTCCTTCGCTTCCCGCCTGGGTAGATACTGATGAGCGAATGATGACCACGCATCCTTTTTAACCCCTTCCCATTTTGCTGAGATTTGAATTACTCACCAACGGCTTTTGCTGAGGATCTAATATTTTCTTTAACACTTTCGTTGAGATTTTTACCCGATCCCCAGTCCTGTAGTGTTGAGGCAGCAGGCACAAGATATATTCTAGCAAGGAGTAGTGTAGAGCGAAATAGCCTAGAAAATCAACTACCAAGACGATTGCCTGATTTTGTAGTACGCTCCTTGTAATAGTTCAATTCATGACCTATGTTACGAGGACTCAGAGCCCCAACATAGCGGTCAATATGAGGACAAACAAATGGAATTCTTCTATTGTTCATCTTAGGCAACAATGGGTCGAAAGAGACATGTAATCACAGCTAAACCTTTTGTTATTGCTAGAGGATCACCCAATTCACTTCTTAGTGTTAACTGACAGAGTTCCAAATATGAAGTGTTTACAGGAACATACAGAAGATGCTTTATATTATAGTGATGAACATGTTCATGGGTTGAATTACCAACTCTGGGTGTTTCAACAAATGAAGCAAAGAGAAATACACAAGTGTCCGAGGAGACGCCACATGGGTAGTCAGCAAAAATAACATTAGTGCTTCCGGCACTTTTACCATTGATTGCATTAAGTTTAAACCCCAAAACATCTTTTAGGTTATCATTGAGAATGACCTATTCATTCGCAATGGGTGAACTAGTTTAGATCTTCCCCTCTTCCTTCGAATAGTTGAAATGAAAGGCTCCTTTTTGCAAGCGGAAATTCTTCTATTGATAAAACAACACAAATAATTCATACAACTGAGTTCCTCGTATGGTATTTCAACATAAGGATAATCTAACCAATTGATCTTCTGAATTTTATGTTGTTGGCTAACGGTCGGTGGCCAATCATGGGGTCTAATTTTTATATCATATATGCGGTCTTTTCTCAGGATATCATAGGTATTTTGAGAATGCAGTCGACAAGAACCACTTCATAGGCACTGTAGAATTTGATGGTGGGGGAGAGTTTCGTCCAAAAATCACTTGTTTCATTCAAATCATTGTAGAGAGGTCGGAGACCTTGGATATGAATGTCACATAAAAATCATTGGGCATTGTTAATTTCTTCAACACCGATCCAAGAATCAAAATCAGAGTTATATCCTAGCCAACGAACAAGTAATTGTTTCTTGCCACTGTGAGTAGGCTCTTTAATAGCTTTTCAATTTGATAAATTTCATTACTGTTTCTAACTTTTTGTAGTTCATAATCATAAAAACCGCCGAGAGTCTCATCATCTTTGGTGTCTCGTAGACAAAAAGTTATGGGTTTGGCGTCTAGGATTTTTGCCACTTTGAAAAGTTTAGTGGACCGTAAGTAATTTCCCTTTTCAAAAACATTAATGGTTCTATTAATTCGAACAAGATCACCAACATTGAATGTTTTTCTTAACAATCATTTCATTGCAATATTGTTTCACTAAAGTATCAAACGTATTATGATCAGCATGATGAACTTCCGTTAGGGTTGAGCTGGACAACGATCGATGGGGTCGTTGATTATAAATCAACATGGTTTTATCTAAATCATGAATAAAAGCAGCCGTATTTTTCAATGTACAATATCTTGAAATTAAAAGTCGAATAGTTCTTATCAATCGTTCAGCCAATGCAGGCTTTATAGGACTATGACTATGATAGAACATTGTTTTATATTTCATTAGTACTTTATCATCATGTGGATTAACAAATTCACTACCCCAATCCGTTTGAATTTTTTTATACGAATCTTATTCAAGAATACTTTCTATAGCCTGAGCAAATAAAACACCTCTCTTTGTCCGCAATGGAATGGCATACGCAAAGCGACTAAAAACACTGATTGTAAGTAGACTATACTTGTATGGTGTATTGTGGCGCCTTTGAATCTCATCTAGAGTTAAGAGATCTGCTTGCATTATGTGCAGTGGGAAAAAGACTTTAGTTGTTCGATAATGATTACCACGAAGCCTATGATTTCTATGTAGAGTGCAACTTGATTCATTTTGTAGTCTTGTACACTTTTATCGCGAAAGACATTGAGCTTGGAAAGGGTTGTGGGAAGGCTTAAATTTTCCATCTCGTAAATATTTTCACAAAGTTGTTTAAAAACTTCAACCATTTTTAACGTAAACACGTAGTGTAACGTCCGCTACCCTTTTGTATACTAGTGAGTGATGATGGTGACGTTGAATTGATATCAATACGTCTTCACCTTTCTCTAGCTATCAGCGGTCTCGTCCTCATCGTCAAATCAATGTTTCTACTAGGTGTGCTAGTATTTTCCAAGATTTTTTTAAAATCTTCACCCGTTTCTTCTTCTTCTTCTTCTTGTTTTAATGTTGATGATGATGAAGATGGACTATTTTCATTAAACTTTCTTAGACTCCACCTATTTCTAATGAGGCTTTTAAGGAAGTCTTTTAAGCTTAGAAAGTTATGGAAATGAGTGCCAAATTACAAGAGTTTTATACGATTTTCGAGCATATCGAAGACGGGAAAAAAAAGATTACAGATTGTTTCCTTACTAACAAGTTCTTTACATTGTAAATAAGCTTATTTAGTATCTCTTCCGCTTTTCATGGGATGTTTTGTGGGTCATTTACTTGGTTCACGATATGAGTGTAGCATTAGATTGCCAATGCTCGACACTATTGAGTTCTATTCCTCCTCCTCCTTCTTTAATTGTGTTCCAGCATCAATAGCAGAATCTTGAAGAGATGTTTCTTTCTTGTGATCAATGACAATCACATTGACTGGTCTCGCTAAATAGGGCTTATGTTTTTCCACTCGGCGAAGTGCAACTTGAAGTAAAAGTAGTTTTTTTATTATTGCCAATATTCTCATTGTTAATGAATTTACTTAGATTGTCCTCAAAGTGTTTCACTGGTGAACGAGAGAGTTCTATTGGAGTCAATTTATAGGGTTTAAAAGTGTAAAAAAGGCAGTAAAAGTGTAAAAAAAGCTACCACCCGCCTGAAGAAGAAGTTTCCTTTTAAATTTTTCCTTCCTTTTTACAAGCCAATACACGTACAATGTAACGATGTTGCTTTGCCTGTTACTTAACTACTTCTGGCAGTTGAACATTGCCCTCAGTTAAATTTAAACAAATTTCAGATATTAGATTAATGAAATCGTTGTCAATACCATGTGTGAGTATGGCTTTCCTAAGTCGGGGTTTTGAAGTACTTAGAACAGAAAACAAATGTCTATTTTCACGTAGTTTCTTTAGTGTCATCATGGCAACTAATACCCCTTTTTACTGTTCACGGGAAGGTATACTGTAATTTCATTGTCAAAAATATCTGTGACTACACGTAAATCCTTGGGTTTATTTTGAATAAGATCCAATAAAATATAGCCGTAGGGTTTATTAGTTGCCTGATTGTACGCTGATAGTAGAAATTTAGGGGCGCCGGGGTATATTGGTTTATTGAGAGTTATTAGCGAGCTAGAATCACAAACAACTCTGTAGATGATATAGTAGTACAGTTCAAAGCAAGTGTTCGCATACACTTGCTCTGATGAAAGATATTGTGTCGAACTAGAGTAACAGAAATCTGTTCATTACGAGAGCTAAGAGCAAAAAATTGTAGTATTTCCTGAGACCATTGTGCAATGGATTCAAATAAATTACCAATAGTGAAGAAAAAGTTTGGTTCATTAATATCAAAAACATTAAATCGTTGTATAAATTGTATCTGTACCGATGTGGCAATAGCTTGGATTTTATCGTATGACTCCTGCCAAACACTGTAGCAATAGCGGATTTTTTTCGGCCTTTCCATAAACATTTTGTCACAATTTTTAATCATTTAGTTAAGAGTTTCGTTTTGCCTGACATTGATGGACCACACAGAAACAATCTGGATGGTGTTCTAAAGTGATACATATTGCTGTTCGCTTCAACAGCTCACCTAAAACTAACTGTAAACTATAGATGTCTAATGACTAAATAATTTCCCTATTACTACTAGTACGTTCAAAGAACAAAACCAATAAAGAATCATATTTTATTTTTTTTAACATAAAAGCAGCACTTTATAAATAATAAAACAATTAGAAAAAAGCACTTTATATTTAATATATACTCTTAATTGAGATTTTTTACTTATTTACAAAAACATAAACATTTATTTGAAATAGGCACTGGGAAAAACACTTTTTTATTAAACAATAAATACACTTAAAATAATATCAGTTTGTGAATGTTTACTGAAGAAAGTATCAATAAATATTTTCATGCAAGGCTTTTGACCAAAATGTTGGGATTTATGTATCTTTGTAACTTTGAAAACATTTGATACCATTCATCTCAATGCCATGTGGCGAACAACGATATTCAGTTTTGGGTTTAGATCAGCAATAAGTTTCTACGTTGAAAGCACACCTTGCATATTCCCATCCTCTACCAAATATAAATTGCATGGACTTATAGAGTCCCTACCCACCAGTCTATTTATAAACGGGAAAACAAAGTCTTTTACCGAGTCATGGATTTCCATGGGTATTTCGCCGTGAATTTAAAAAACCATCCTTGCGCCCCATTCTCCTCAACGCTAGCAATGTTGGGAAATTCGAAGCACAAAGATCGTTAAGCCATTTTTAATTGCTATACAGCAAACAGTAGCGAGACATTACGAACGGCTAAAGGGACTTCTTATTCCAAAAAAATGCATCTGACTTTTCATTGATGTGCAGTCCGGTCGGATCAGTTTTCAAGATACGGTCCCCGTGAAAAACATACCAACCCCTCATTGATCTCTCTACAAATAGATGCTGATACACGTTGGTGATCAGACCTTTTTTTTTTGCTGATTTTAAAAATCAAGTCCATCATCAGATGAGGAGTAGAAAAACAATACCCTAAATTCTACCCAATTTCTTTGTTGGTTTTATCTGTTTTTTTACAAACAAGGTTTAAAAGAGTCAGTATATCACCGGCTAAGTGCATTTTAAAGTAATCTCATTCATTTTTACATCGTCCTTTTGCCCCATCCCTCTTTACAGATTTCTAGTTGGCAGTGGGGCAACGGCTATCGATAAATTATTTTTATAGCGCTTCGATAGGTGGTAATGACACCTCATCTAGCCTTGAGGTAGGGTTGTAGTAATCATATGGTATATGCCCTTACATATTAATAAATCATACATTTCATCATCGGGGAAGCGCTGTTTAAGCAGAGGGAAACTATCAAAATTGTCGCTTTTCTGTACCTGAATCAATTAACTTAGAGAAGAAACAGAAAGAGTATAAAAAACGGATTTTATTCAGGCACGTGTTACCCTTGTCTACTGTTTTCCACAGGAATTCTAGCAGCAGCAGCTTCTCCTATTATTTAGGTATGATATTATAGGAAAGAGAACCATCTACCCATGCGTTAGATACAACTCCCACCTTGGCCATAAGGGCACACGCCGGTAAAGTTGGAATTGTGAATAAAAACCGGTACGAAATATTGCTGACTAACGTTTATATTGCACGACTGATGTGGCATCCCTCTGAAGGTACTCCCTCCCATTGAATTTCCTGCCATAAATGATCATGATCGATCCCCTTCTTCTTACCCCCATTCCCAGTACCATCATCAAATTCTCCCTTACAAACCCAACATATTTTACGATTTTTAATACCCAATCTGTCATCTGGTGATAGAACCATAGGATAGTGTGTATAGCGCAGGCGTTAAATTGCACCAATCGCTGTTTTAATCAGACTGGTCAATGCTGTGCACATGCAGTCTTCCCCACCCAACGACTCAACTACATCCAACACTTGCATGGTATTACTAGAGTCTCTTTGCGCATGAGGGTAAGACACCCCTATGGCTTCACGTGTTTTAACACGATTTGGATCTGACGAATCGTACACGCCTGTGAGTTTGGCCTCACAGTCCAAAACGATCTTGTTGCTCTGCAGGAGCGAGTTCTGGAAATTCTTAAAACCCAAGATCGCTCTATCCCCGCTAACCGTTTGCATAGCCTGGTATCCATGACATTTACAGTGTTTCATGTGATGCTTTAGCTTTAAATCAGTACAAAATCAGTACAGGCCTGTTTGAAAATAGTAGCATTCACCCCAATTTTTAATCTCCCCCAAAACCCTACTAATATCCATAATTGGATTAAAATGTCCAATTGAATCGGGCTCTGAAGGACGCGTGTATAGAAGCCAGACCCAGTGCTTCGCTGATTCAATAGACGGAGCCCTCACTGGAAATAATACACCCTTTTTATTCGAACGATGACCCTCCTCGAATTCTGTTCATACTTTAACATCGTAACACCAATCTTTAAATGTTCATTAGCCCACTCAAAAATATCTATCCCGTTTAGTGTTACGGGAAATTGACCATTTAAACAATTGAAATCTACTTTAGGAAACTTTGACCTATACCCATTGGATGCCAATTTGTCCAACTTTTTCTTAGAAGCATTATCACGCAGGGGTCGAAAGGCCGCAATCAAAAATGCATAATTGAAACACTGTAGCCTCCCATCGAAAGAGATTCGTTGTATTCCCTGTCAGCACTTTAAATCTGAATGATATATTAATTCAATAGCCCTCCTTCCCCCAGCACCATCTCTTAAAATAAAATCTTTTTCGAATCTACAAATATTAACACTTAGATGTTCTATGAATAAAGCAACCGACCCACTACCCCCCTTATTATAATTATCCAGTTTAGTTACGATGCGGTTGACCCAATCCAAAACAACCTCCGCCAAATGCGGGCGAATTGCTAACATCTCTGGATGCAAATATATTGAATAATGACCGCTCGCATTTTCATTTAAATAATATATTTTTAGTGTTATTGACGCTTTTAAACTGTCCCTCCCTCCCCATACCCCCATCTGTTGTTCAAGATGAGCTCGAATCTTGTTAACGTAGGAATGAGTAATAGCCAGGGGGTCTGTTACTATACCCCCTGACATTGAAGAATTAAAGGGGTCACCGAAAGCGGCGGTGTATACATTAGTATGGTGCAAGTAAAGTTAGACAATCAAAAATCTGGTAATGTATCTACTGATGACGCTAATTTTTCACTATCATCACCACTACTCTTGTCCACCTCAATAGTGGGGGGGGGGAGTTGCATAAAATCTCCCGATTCAATAGCATCACCACCAGTCTGTTCAATTGCAATAGTGGGCTGGGGGTGTGGTGTGAAATCCCCCCATTCACTAAGTATACCTTCCAGTGTATTTGGGGATAGTTGATCAAGCCAGCCAGCATTGTCTTGTGAGACAATTTGATTATGCATATTAGCATGCGAACCCGGTTTAGATGCAGTTGGGGGGGTATCACTTAAATATTCGTTTATAAATCTATTTGTCCATTCCAGGCCCTCATTCATATCTGTGTCTCAATTTAGGTCCTCTAGGCTAGCTATATCCCCAAAACAATTATTACAGAAGTCCCGTTGCCATTCTAAATCATTATCAACTACTGCACAATCCTGAAAATCCACTGGCGGTGTTAATAACGGTGTAGACTCATTGACAATAAATGTTCCTTGAGCTGGCAGTAAAGGCGATAGTTCATCAATGTTATTCTATAAAAACAGAATTCTTTCCATGTGGAATATCCACTATTTTATAAAGTCAAAAAATTAATTATTAATCAGCTCTATGGTCATCTTTGTAAAATAGAAAAGGATTTTTTTTTCCCTTTCCATCCCTCCTCTTTTTTCTACGAGTACGCCATGACTTAATATATATGGTGTGTATGCTTTTTAAATTATTAATTTCAAAAACTTTTTCCATAAAATAAGTTTTTCAAAGAAAAGTAAAGAACTCCATTAAAAAAATGAGCAAAAATAAAATCAAACAATCTAGCAAGCGTGAAACTGCCACAAATTAGCATCGGTAAATTAAATGAAACCCAAAACGAACAGAAAATACAATAAGTAACTGAGTCAAACTCAAAACGAGCAGAAATTAACATAAGTTCGGCGCAAAACCCCTATGCCTTCCCAAGGCCAGAACAAAATTTGCACTTTACTGAAATAATTTAAATGTTTTTACTTTTACAATTTTAATAAATCAAGTAATATTAACATTTTGATAACTAAATATCAGTATCTGTATATTAAACTGTATATTTAAATGCACATTCATTTGTATTTTTTCAGTAAAGTGCACATTTTGTTCTGGCCTTGGGAGGGCATAGGGGTTTTGCGTGCAACTTATGTTAATTTCTGCTCGTTTCGAGTTTGACTCGGTTATTTATTGTAGTTTCTGTTCGTTTTGGGTTTCGTTTATTTATCGATGCTGATTTGTGGTAGTTTCACGCTTGGTAGATTTTTTGATTTTATTTTCTCTCATTTTTTGTTTAATGGAGTTCTTTACTTTTCTTTGAAAAACTTATTTTGTGGAAAAAGTTTTATAAATTAATTTCTGTTCGTTTTATATTGACATAGTCTTTTCAGGAAAAAAGAAAATAATACTTTAGATCTTTTCGTTTTTTAAGACTTTATAGTTTGGCCTGCTATTTGTATGCTGGAGAAAAATTTTCAGCAATTTTGATAAAAATACACCCTTTTAAAAAGCTCGAATCAAACAGTACTGTTTAATTTAGTTGCATACCTCATCTAGTTGACCTAAAATTGAAAACATGATACCATTCGCAAAAAATCTGTTTACTTTCTTTGATAGCTTGGATACACTTACGCTATTTTGATTTGGTTAAATTTTAAAAGCAGAAATGGGTGGGGTGGCGTGGGAAGGTGGGAGTGGAAGGGCGATTAGTTGTGCTCAAATCACTTTTGACTATTAAAAAGGGCATCAGCCCTTTCTATCTTCAATCAAATGAGCCCTTTTCGAGGTTCCCATGACAACTCCTTCGATACGGAAGTGCCCGGGTCTAAACAACAACAACAACAAAAAATAATGCATTACACCCATATCGATCTTCACTATAAAAATGGCAAGCCTTCCAATCACTTTCGACAATTAGAAATGGCACCATGCCTTTTAATTTCCCATCGAATGAGCCCTTTTGGAAACGACAACGCTTTCTATAAACCCCTTATATGCCCCCACGGCATAAATTACAACCCTTACCCTACGGTATGTTAGGATGGTTGTCATCCTCTAAGACCGTATTTCAAGAACTTTCAACTACGTTAAACAACATGGCTATCTCAAAATTTTTTATTGGATGTGTTTGGGGAAATGGTGGGCGTAAGAAGGGTGTTAGTCGCCTTCCAATCACTTTCGACTATTAAAAAGGGCACAAGCCACTCCAATTTCCAATTGAATGAGCGCTTTTCGTAGTTTCTACGACAACTTCTTCGATACAAAGTGCCCTGTTCTTATATGCCCCCAGGGCATAACTTAAAACCCTTGCCCTGAGGCTTGTTAGGGAGTGTCCTCCTCTTTACTTAGTCCCCGTTTCTTGTCTCGTTATCGAGTGTCCCCGTTCTTTACTTAGGCAGCGCGATCGTGCTGCTTATGATTTATGCAACAACTTTTTACATAAACCTTATATTCCCCCAGAGCATAACTTACAACCCTTGCACTGAGGGCTCTGAGGGGGGTTTTGAATATAAAAGAGCTAATCTCTACAGTTTTCAACTACTTTGAACAAAAGGGATATTTTGAAGGTTTGATTGGACGTATTTTAGAAAATGATGAGCGTGAGAGGGGCGTTAGTCGCTATTCAATCACCTTTAACAATTAAAAAAGGCACTAGTTCTTTCAATTTCCAATTGAATCAGCCCTTTTTAAGTTTCTTCGATAACGCCTTCAATAACAACTTTATATGCCCCAGGGCACAACTTACCGCCATTGGCCTGAGGGCTGTGGGGGGAAGGTCTGTCATCCTTAAACACCTAGTTTCCAAAACTTTCAGCTAAGTTAAAAAAGGGGCTATCTAAAAATTTTGATTGGATGTGTTTGGGGAAAAGGCGGGCGTGAGAGGGGGGTTAGTTGCCCTCAACTCACTTTCAACTATTAAAAAGGGTACTATCCCTTTGAATTTCAAATCGAATGTGCCCTTTTTCAAGTTTCTAGGATAAAGATTTTAATAAAAACCTTATATGCCCCCAGGGCATAACTTATAATCCTTGCCCTGAGGGTCGTGGGGGAGTGTCCTCCTCAGAAATATATTTTTTATCTGGAAATCAACTACGCTGAACAAAATGGCTGCCTCAAAATTTGTACTGGATGTGTTGATAATTTCTTAAACCACATTGGCCTGACATCACATAAAGAAAGAAAAACGAGCAAAAATGGGGTTTTTATAGGCCAAATGACGATACTGAAAAAACAAAGCGAATATTTCGAGAGGACAAACGCCTCTCTTCTTCAGCGCGAAACGAAACGATGTAACAATAAAAGCCAAAAATGAAAAGAATTAAAACCAACTACCTAACAACCATAAAAGCGAGTTATTCGCCAATATCCGCGATTTGCACAAAATCCAAAAATCATGACCTGCCATCGACGGATACTAGCGAGCAGCTGACAAATGAAAGGAATCAATTCATTCACTCGAAAAAACAAAACGAACCAGCAATTAAATAAGTTGGAAAACTATGTCATTTGATTTCGGATTTTAATTAAGGCATTTCTTGCAGACACCCTTTGAGACCTAAGGGGTTGTTCGCGTGTTTGATTAGATGACTGGGAAAGTGGTTCAAGGTTTATTACAGGGATTACTAAAAGAGAAGCTGATACGTTAGTAATCCCTGAAATAAACCTTGAACCACTTTCCCAGTCATCTAATCAAACACGTGAACAACCCCTTAGGTCTCAAAGGGTGTCTGCAAGAAATGCCTTAATTAAAATCCGAAATCAAACGACATAGTTTTCCAACTTATTTAATTGATGGTTCGTTTTGTTTTTTCGAGTGAATGAATTGATTCCTTTCATTTGTCAGTTGCTCGCTAGTATCTGTCGATGGCAGTTCATGTTTTTTTGGATTTTGTGCAAATCACGGATATTGGCGAATAACTCGCTTTTATGGTTTTTAGGTAGTTGGTTTTAACTCTTTTAATTTTTGGCTTTTATTGTTATATCGTTTCGTTTCGCGCTGAAGAAGAGAGGCGTTTGTCCTCTCGAAATATTCGCTTTGTTTTTTCAGTATCGTCATTTGGCCTATAAAAACCCCATTTTTGCTCGTTTTTCTTTCTTTACTGGATGTGTTTGGGGGAGTGACGGGCGTGGGTGGGGGGAGACGAGTTGCCAACGAATCCCTTTTGACTAATGAGAAGGGTACTAGACCTTTGAATTTACAATCGAATGATCTTTTTTAGAGGTTTCTACGAAAAGGCCTTCTTTAAAAACATTACATGCCCTCAGGGCATAACTTAAAGCCCTTTGCCTGAGGGCTGTGGGGGAGTGTCCTCCTCAAAAACATATTTTCTATCTGAAAAACCAACTACGCTGAACAAAATGGCTATCTCAAAATTTTGATTTGATGTCTTTGGGGGAATGATGGGCGTCGGGGAGCTAGTTACCCTCCAATCACTTTCAACTATTAAAAAGGGTACTAGCCCTTCGAATTTCCAACAGAATGAGCCTGTTTTGAAGTTTCTACGACAACGCCTTCTATAAAAACCTTATATGCCCCACGGCATAACTTAAAACACTTGCCCTGAGGGTATAGGGGGAGTGTCCTCCTCAAAAAAATATTTTCTATCTGGAAATCAACTACGCTGAATAAACTGGCTATCTCAAAATTTTGATTGGATGTGTTTGGGGGAATGATGGGCGTGGGGAGGTTTAGTTGCCCTCCAATCACTTTCGACTAATAAAAACAGTACTAGAACTCTAAATTTCCAAGCAAATGAGCCGCTTTTGAAGTTTCTATATCGACTACTTTCATAAGAAGTGCTTAGGTCCAAAGAAAAAAAAATACTAAATAGTACATTGTGCCAACATCGTTCTTATATGTCCTCAGTGCATAACTTAAAACCCTTGCCCTGAGGGTAGTGGGGGATTGTCCGCCTCAAAAACATATTTTCTATCTAGAAATCAACTACACTGAACAAACTGGCTATCTCAAAATTTTGATTGGATGTGTTTGGGGGAATGATGGGCGTGGGGGGGGGTCTAGTTGCCCTCCAATCACTTTTGTCTGTTAAAAAGGCCACTAGCCACTCCAATTTCCAGTCGAATGAGCCCTTTTCGAAGCTTCTACGACAACTCCTTCGATACGAAGTGCCCGGGTATGGAAACAAAAAAAAATAATACATTGTGCCAACATCGTTCTTTACTTAGGCAGCGCTATCGCGCTACCTATGATTCATAGAAAACAAAAACTTGAGCTGTAATAATTTGGCATAAAAAAAAAACTAATTTGACCCTAACATTTTATGGAAGCTACATGCTTGTGATAAAAAGTAAGAAAAGAAAAATAAATGTGATATGAGGCCACTGGGTTCTAAGAAAAACATACATCGTCAAGATGTTACAGTATGACCAGATGCTACAGGATTGGAACACGCCAGCAGGTTAAAAAGCCATCAATCATTTAACAATCAATGGTGGTAATAACCAGTTGGAACCAGCAGAGATAATAACTAAACAATTCTTAAAATTTAGTTTTGGTTGAAACCTGTCATTTTAAACTTGCAATACAGACTGAAATATTGACAAAGATTATTGATTATAAAAGGGAAAATATTAAGACAATTTTCTTTGAAGATCGGAACTCCTTGAAATTTAACTGCAGTGAATTTTTCAACAAAAGTAATTTTTTAAAAATCAAAGGACTTCTTCTAGAGACCTCCCTTTTAAGAACATGAGCTTGAAAATGTCTGAAGTTCCAGCATATAAAGAAAGGTGCCAGAAAATATTACCCAAAGAACTTAACAAAGTCTTTCCTTTCAGAAAGTGGAGGAATATTTTGCCAGAATCAGCACAGTATAAGTCAAAATTAAACTGAAAATGTAAATAACGAGGCTGATCTGTATTACAGCTGTATTGAAAAAAAAAAAAAAAGACTACAAATGCAAATTTCTCAGTTTAGAGAACAAGAATAATTTATGACCTTTTTCTTTAAAATTACAAAAAATTTCGCCTTGTCTTAACTCACAAGACCTCTTAGACAATTAGAGACCATTTCTGTATTACTCTTTTTATTAGTAAATACAAGATGGTTTGAAGAGACCGTGCCTTCCTTCCTTCCAAACCATTAGTCATTCTAGACAATAGCCAGGAATTACTTCAATATCAAAACGACTAAAAAAGAAAAGGATACTGTTCTAGTTAAGCTGTTTTAGCACCATTCTCTATATCTACATTACTTCCCAAGACTCCAGCTTACTTCCCATAAATTAAGAGAAGCCACTGCACCAACGAGTGATGGGCTTCAGATTATAGATAATTCAAAAAAATTCTGACTTGCTGCATCATTGGGGGTGGGAAATAATAAGATCCATAAGCTACATTTTCAGCATTCTTACGTGACTATGTTTTGACCCTTCTTTGTAACACGATCTACTAAAAGTCAACTCGAGTTCAAAGTTAAAACCACGAGAGTAGCTGTGACTACAGACTGACTGACTCTATTCAGTGATGGGATTTATAAAAAGTCCAGCAGAGGTCAAGGGTAAAACTATTTGTCAATTAAGACTGAATGCTGCACTAATGTAAGACAGGGCTTTAGGCAATAGACTATTCTAAAAAATTTCTATTTGGTGTATCACTGGGGTAGTAAATTACAAAATCCCTAAGTAAAATTTCCAGCATTTTTTTAATGACTAGTTGCTGATTCTACTCAATGACAGGAGCGAACTAAAAGCAAACTAAATTTTGATACAAAATCCCTAAGCAAAATTTCCAGCATTTTTTAATGACTAGCTGCTGATTCTATTCAATGACAGGAGATACTAAAACCAACTAAATTTTGATTCTAAAGGCAAATTAAAAAAAATGGCAAAAAGTTGTTGTTTATGTACAATGTCATTTATCCTTCCTTATCCTCATTTTATGGGGGTTAGCAAGTGTAACCTATCTGACAGCTAATCAAGAATGTCTCGGGTACCAATCCTCTTAGCCTCTAAAATCACTTACATCTTGTGAAATGCCAAAGATAAATAATTTGGCTGGCTAGATAAATAATTTGGCTGGCTGGATAAATAGTCTTGTGATGCTCATTTGCACTACTGGTTCCCCAAATTTGAGCTCTGCCCTCTTTTGGTAATTTTTAGAGCTTTTTATTGTAATATAGTAAATTCATTCATTCATTTGAACCAAAGCAAAGGGGAAACTAAATAGGCCTACTCAAGTGGCCACCCAATGCCTATGAGCCATATCATTGACATTTCTGATTTAAAGCCAAGAAAATCTTACCTCATCATTATACCCCATATGCATACCACAGTCAAGCATAATATTTTTGCTTCCAATGGATGCAAGTATACAACTTCTCCCAACATCTTGCCCAGCACCTGAAAAAGTATTTGCAAACCATATAGCCTAGTTTTAATAGTATCAAGAAGACCAAGGAAACATCTTAAAATTTTCTTAATCTAGCCCATCTGTGTAGGCTACATAGAACGGAAAGGAAGAATAGGTAATTAACACTAATATTAGTCAAAGAGACCTCTTCCTGATGAACATTTCAAAAGTTGAAGAGACATTTGTAAGTGGGGCAGCACCAAGACCCAAAAGAGAAAGACTAACGTCATAAGCCCTGCCAGAAAATTTTCCGGAGAGAGGGCAGAGTCCAGCCAAGAGCTTGGCTTTTTACCAAGAGTTATGTAAATATTTCTCATGTTACTATTTTATGCATTTTCTAAATGTCTTCTTATTTACCAGGGAGACCATTGATCCCATTTCTCATAGACAACTTGCAGAAAAGGACACATACAACACTGTTGCTGAATTGCCAAACTTTTGGATGCTAGAAACACAGAAACTTTTGGATGCTAGAAACTTTTGGATTCACAAACTTTCCAGATATTAAGGGAGATGGGATGTATTTAAACACAAAGTAAATATAAAGATCAACTTTGATAAGAAGGAAGTACACATTTTATTACTGTTGTAGCTAGTTCTTGCCTGATTATTAATAGTTACCTTCAATTACCCTGAATCGCATCTTTTAGCGACTAAGGTTGAAGAACCTGTAGATGTCACCAGGAAGCGTTGACTTGATATACATGTCACAGTTCATGAGTGGATCTTCACTATTTACATATATACAGGACACTTTCATTTCATCGTTGGGTGTCACTAGATGTGTTGCTGACCGGGCGTGTTCGAGGGCTAAAAGGGTGGGTGGCACAGGTGGTGTAAGCTCTACAATTTAAACCCACTCAGTAGCGGCCACCCTCCAGGTGTATGACTGGCCCACGCCAGCCATTACCTGGACAGTTTAAAATCGAGGCCACAGCACAACAGCAACTTCGGATGACTGTACCAGGTGGTAGAGGGTAACAAGTGGCAGTTTGTATATGGTGCCATTACTGAGCATTTGCACCTAATAGACCCTGCTTGATAATACTGGTTTGTCACACTGTGTCTTACATGACTTGCTGCTCCAATCACGGTCAACACTAATCTAGAAGCTGTCAACTGATCTGGCCGACGCGGTAGACTCGTTGAGTGAGCCCCACAGTGGCACAACGCAATTGGTGAAGAAGTTGAACTTGTCATGCTTTCTGCTAGATTTTTTATGCAGTTTTTTTGGGGTTTCCTTGTGTTCTGGTGTATTCACTGTGATTGAAAACAGGCTTAATGGTGTCAACTGTCATCTTAAATGCAAGCATGACATCTCCTCTCTTTCTATGGTACATTAGGGTAGACAGGTCAAGCTTTTCTAGTCGTTTCTTGTAGGAGATTTGTTGTTTGGCAACAGGGTGCTTGGTTACTCTACGCTGGTCCTTCTCAAGTATCTCCATGTCACATTTAAAGTGCGAGTTGGCAACAAACATGTTGAACTCAAGATAGAGATGAACAAGGGCTATGTAAAGCTTCTTGATAACTCTTGGTTGGCTGCTTGTCACTGAATGCATGATCAAACCAAGGACCTTGTTAGCCTTAGCTGCTTGGTTCCGACAGTAACTATGAAATTTAAGCTTATTGTCAATGGTAACCCCAAGATCAGGCTCTTCCTTGGCACTCTGAATGGGCATATTGGCACCTACAGAGTCAACCATGTGATAACAATGGTAGGGATTGTTAGAACCGAAATGAAGGACCTTGCATTTGCATGGGTTTAACTCGAGTGTCCAGGTTGTTGCCCACAGACAGAGGTTGTTAAGATCTTCTTGTGATTTTCTGTTGAGGCTGCTGAACCAAAGAGTTTGGAATCGTCTGCATAAAGTTCCAAGCCATTCTTGACCACCTCAGGAGTGTCATTTACATAGAGGCCAAACATTGTTGGGCCAAGTTTGGTCCCTTGGGGGACACCACTCTTAATGTGAACTGGTGTGGAGTAGATGAGGTCACCTCTTTCATCATATACAAGGACAATCAGGATTCTATAAGGTAGGAAGCTGTGGATCCACTTGGCAACGTCACTGTCGATCTGATATACTGACAACTTGATCATCAGGTAGCAGTGAGACATTTTATAAAAGGCCTTAGCTTGATCCAGTAGAAACACATCGACTTGAAAACCCTGCTCCAGGAGATCAGTTATAGATTCATAAGCTAGTATTAGATTTGTTTCAATAGACATGCCTTTCGTGAAGCCATACTGACCACCAAAATGAAGGCCATTCTTGGTCAAATGCGCTATGATTGCATCATTGACTATCCCTTCAAAAAGTTTGGCCACAACCAAGGTCAAGCTAATGGGTTGATAGTTCTCAGGCTACGTTCTAGATCCTTTCTTGAATATCAGAGTACTTGTGGCTGTCTGCCAATCTGCAGGTAGGCAACTACTCTAAAGGGAAAGCTTGGATAGCAAAAAGAGCAGCTTGGCTACTATATCCCCAAGTCCTTTAAGGAGCCTGGGATGTATACCATCTGGGCCTTTAGCTTTGTTGGTGTCTAATTTACTCAGCCTTTTCTTAATCTCATCTATTGTGACATAAGTTTTTGGTATTGGGTGCTTGACCACCCTGGGGGCAGGGCATGGTGGCTTGTCAGGGGGTCACTGAGAAGTTGGATCCAAATGTGTTGTTCAGCAAATTTGCAATGTTCTCCAGATCTTCTAGCTTTTTTCCTTCAGGGTTGAGAGGAATGGAATAGTTTGTCTACTCTTATCTTCAGAAGATACATACCTCCAGAACCTCTTTGATTTGTCTTTGATGTTCAATGACAAGTTATCTTCATAGTCAGCTATGAAGTGCCTAGTCAGTTGCCTCAGTTTATTCCTTGCTCTTGCAAAGCAATCCCAGTAATGTGTGCATTTGCATTTCTTATACTTTGAAAAAGCCTTCTTCTTATGTTTCATAGCATTTTTAATAAGCCAGTTCAGGTGTGGCAGTGTTTTTGGTGTCTTCACGAATGAATTTGAAGTGCTTGGAGCAGAGTATTGTTAGAATTCTTCCAGGCTAGCTCAATGTCTCACTCAACAGTCGCTTGGTCCCATTCTGCTTCCCGTATTATCTCCCTGATTTTGATGTAGTTGGTGTAAGTTTGTTTAGTACAACTGTTTGTTCATTGACTAAGCAGCAAGTCATGACAGATGCAGACGTGGTTGCTGGCACCAATGAGAGGAAGGTAGTCAATGTTCACTAACAATCCTGGGTTATTAGTGATTGTCAAATCTAGTATGGATGGCATCTGGTTATTCTTATACTGGGTCAGTTGGTCTATTGCCTGATATAGGCTATTGCTACCCAAATATTTAACAAATGAATTACTGACAATAGAGCTTTGTTGATAAACCCAAGCCCTTAACCCATTTCAAATCTGGTAGGTTCAGGTCTCCAAGAAGAATTAAGTCCTGATTATAATGATTGGATGCTTGTTCAGCCAACTGAATTAGAGCTTGGTAAGATGCAAGGGCATCTAGGCAACTGGGGCTTCTATATATGCAACCTATCAGTAATGGTTTTCCCTCATTAATAACACTGAAAAAACCACTCTCAACCCATGGGGAATAATCATGATGGAAGAGAAATCTCTAACCTGTATTCCCTCCTTTATGTAGATGGCGGTGCCTCTCCTGGGGTTAATAGACAGATTTGAGAACAGGCAATATCCACGTCCTGATATGGTTTTGCGCCAGTGTGTTGCTGGAGTTCTTATTCTAGTTCTAGAGTTATTGACCAGTGGGTTGCAGGTCAATTCACACACACAGTACATCATAATCTTCAGTGGTGGCTGCCAGGTTCAATTCTGGAAGCTTGTTTGTTACTGTATCAATGTTGGTGTAAAACAGTTTCAACCCTTTTTTCCAGTGACTGAGTTGTTATTATGTATTACTTTCGGTAAAATTTTGTAACTAATGTTTGTTGAGCTAGAGCTCAAGCACAAATGGAAAGCATCACTATTATCATCATACAACAGTAAAACTACTAGAAAACAAACTATTTACAGTAGCGTTAGTAATCCTGGCACATCATTTGTTCTCTGAACTAAACAGTATAATAACAAGGGTAATACCATTCAAAACTACCTTCCAGATACAATATTTAATACTGCAACAACTATATCTCAGGGGAAAATCCTGAATAATGGACATTTTTATCTTGAAAAATTTTTGTGTAACCATAATAAGATTTTCAAGAATGAATTCAGAGCCTTAAGCACAAGTATACCCTGAAAAGCTGTTTTTAAGTTCTAATCTCTACTCCTTCCAAATTTGTAAGGCTAAGAAAATTGAATAAAAGAAAGGTCATTACCTATTTTAGCTTAGATAAGAAAAAAATGTTTTGTCCTTAGGTATGGTTTAATCCCACTATTCTCCAAATCCAGGTTTTCAAAATGCATTCCCAATATGTGAGTAGGGATTTTAGCCACTTTGCAATGGCATTTTGTCTAATTTAAGACACATTTTTTCCAAGTTCTTGAAAGATTTATAAGTCAAGACTTGACAAAGATTTAGGCTCAAAACACTTTGTTTGGATCTTATGTGTACTATTGATTTTTCTATGAAAGTTTCATATTATTATGCAAAGTTTGTCCAAGTTCATCAAAGGTCTGTGTTCTGAGTAGGGGATCCATTCCTGAAAATTTTACTTGCCTAAACTCAACTAAATTCAAAGATACCAGAAAGCTATTCATCTAGAATTGTACTGCATTAAAGCCTTCTACCCCAGGTTGGAATCAGCCCTACACTATATACAGTACAAAAATTTACTTATTTTTTTGGATTATATTATTTTTAATTCTTAATCCTCATCAACAGTGGGTTTATACTGCTAATTAAAAAAATAGTGAATTTACAGTACAGTATAGTGCAGGACTAGATAAAAAAAAAGAAATATACTGTTCAATTCCATATTCAATATTCTTTCTAAATTTCATAATCAAAACTGTTACAATTGCATCCTAGCCCAGCCTCCCACATCCCATAATGAGGTCAGGCACAGCCCCTGGCTATATACAAAACTTTGTTAATTTAATAGGTTTGATTTTTTTTTATTATGATTTCCTGTCAACAATTGGTCCAAATCCCGACTAAAGCCAATTTAAAAGTGAAGAGGACCACAAAATAAACCAGCCTACTTTTGTAGCCTAGGGCCATATCTGGCTCCATTAGATGGGAGCAGAAATGCACGTTGCAATAGCAGAAATAATTATGTTTGAAGAAGGCATTGAAAGAAAATCAAATGCTATATTTCTATCAACTTTTGTCTGATTTTTATTCTATACTGTAAATTTGATTAACTTACTATACTGTATAAAATATGTTTTTTCTAAAACTGGTTTGAAAGTGTAAAGTGATATATGGTTCCTCATAATTGGACACAATTCTCTGTACAATTTATGAAATAAAAATGATTGGTAGCTTGGCTTATATTCAGTTTGGCAAGTTCTTCTTTTCTTTTATATTCTTTTTTTTTCAATTTTATTATAGTAATGTAATAAACAGTAGATTCAAGACAAAAATCAGGTAGGTAGTATACGTTTTGAGTGAATATGAAAATGAATGTGAAATAAATGAATATGAAATATTAACTTAGGAATGAATTTTGAAGAAAATGGTATGCCTTTATTTAAAAAATCAGGTAGGTAGTATACGTTTTGAGTGAATATGAAAATGAATGTGAAATAAATGAATATGAAATATTAACTTAGGAATGAATTTTGAAAAAAATGGTATGCCTATATGTCAAGTCTATAAGCAAAATAAATGAGAAATAAGGTGTCACCTTCAGGGTTCAAAATAGAATTTGCATGACGAATATATAATTCCTTATGGTCAAAACATGAAAAATTGGTCAATATATATGAGATTTTATAGACTTAACTGCAGGGGCGACCATACTTGAAGCGACCTTCCTATCTCTCCCATAGTAAGCGTTTTGAGTTTGTCTGACATTAATAGTTGAGGCAGTTAGGCGGTCTCAGTCTTTTCTAATAGAATAGAATCAGGTGAACATTTTGATTTAGCAAAATGCTAAAGCCGACGCCTATTTTTCCTGAAATCCCCAAAAAAACTCGAAAACCTATTTTGGGTTTGCCTGCAAGATTCGCTGCAGTCAATATTGTCGTAATTGGTAATTAAAAATGCAGCGAAAAATATTCTATTGAAGCAGTTGCAGCATATTTTTATAAAAACACACTTGCTGACTGCAGTCCCTTTGAATACTTTACATACCAACGTTTCAAATTGCTTATCACCCGACACAGAGCCTAAAATGCTGGGAATCAAACGGATGTGGGCGCATAAATTATGCTGAGAGGGTTAACGCTTCCTTTTGTTCAAAAGCGTAAGGAACCCCTGGAAGTCGCCCTCTTCGCGTTTGTTTACTCAAGTCTGTGTGAAATCTGATACCTTTTTGTTTGAGCCTTTTTGCCGACCAGGAAAAGGGCTCAAATCGGCCAAAACGGCTTTGGACTGGCGTCCCCCCTTAACTGCCACAGAGACAAGGTGAATATAGTAATTAATTTCTCTTTGTATATTCTGTCCAAAATAAATTAATGAAATTCACTTGCAAATGCCCCCCATCTATCTTCTGATAGTCCCATACATAACACTAATAGTATATTTCTCCATTACATCAATCTAGTCATGCATCTACTATAGTCTATTTCCTATATTAAATTAGTTATCTTCTCAGTTTGTAATCAGAGCTTCCATTTCTACAGATTTTTCCATAGATCTTTGTAATTTGATGTATGGCTATGGACAAAAGAATGTAGTTACAGAATCTATGGAATATCTTCAGAAAACGTGGAATCCTATTGAAAATATCATAAGACTTTTGTGGCACCTCGCGACTTACACCAATTTCTACTGAATCCACAACAAAATCTACAGATATTATATGGAAAACTTCCAACAGATTCTTAAAGGATATAGTAGAAACGCTGTTTGCAATTTATCTGTTTGTGTAGTTGAGTACATAATTCACCAAAATATTATTTGAAATGATTTTAAATAATAAAGAGAGGAAGCTTGATTTTCATATTAATAGGAATACCTTGGATATTACAATGTAATAATTTCATTGTTTTCCTTTAGTTTTTAAATATTTGTTGGGCTATGGAACTATCAGAGTGGGGGGGGGTGGTATTAGGAAGTGAATTGACTATGATGTTCCAAAAGAGCAAACAAAAAACAATTAATTAGTAAAGTCACCATGTCCTTACATTATTTACAGAATCTCATATATATTGACCTATGACTCTTCTCTTCAAATTAATTTAATGGTAAAGAAGCAACATTGACAGCATCAAGCAACTAAAGAATTGATGGAAAATATATTATTTGACCAGGTACAATTCTAGATGAACTACTTCTGGCTATTGTGGAAAGTGCTTAGGTTAGGAAAAAAAACTTTCATGGATGCATCTACAGACTCAAGTATGTCCCAGGATGGTATTTTGTACCTATTTCTACCCCTTCTCTCTCTAGAGGGCAAAATCTTTGTGTTATAAAAGTGAAAAATAAAAAAATAAATCTTCAGCTGAGATGAAGTACAAGAAAAGTATTTTCCAGGTTCACAACTTAGCTCAGTCCCAATTTATGAGGTTTCAAAGACATGTAAATATATTTCCTAAATTTAGACAAAAAAACCATTGATGTGGCTTAAAATTCTACTCAAATAACCAAAATTATATTTTCAAAACTAAAACCAGAGAAAAAAAAACTTAGAAATTGCCTTAAACTTAATCACCTTATTACATTTGAGAGCTTTAAGGTCCTCTGGAACTGTAGTGCTCTTGAGTTGATAGCTCCTACTTGAACATCCACTGCCTCTTCTCTTACTCCTTGTCAAGTTGGTATTTGAAAGACTGGATGGAGGGAGCACTGGCAGTAGAGTCCTTCAATTCATTCCAATGGTTTATGACTCTTCTTGAGAAGTACATTTGACAGATTCTCAATTGCAAGCATAGCTTTGGCAGCTTCTTGGAGTGTCCTCTTGTGTGATGATTGCAGATATTCTAATATTCTAAACTCTTATGTTTTATTTTATTTATTTTTACAGGTGCTTGGGTCATAAACGTATAAAATAAGAAACAAAGGAAAGAACATCACATGGTGTCAGAAGTGGGAAGGAAGGCTCACCAATTCCAACAATTGATGGGTCATCACACAACCTGAAATCAGTCTGGAAAAGGTTCAGGCAACACTGCAAACTTATGTTTTCAGCCTGGAAAACAAACAGGGTAAAAGTATATCTTGATAAGTTCAGTGAACATGTTGAGCCTATAGCTAATCTGATATTTGGAAGATTCATTTTCCACAAGAGGAATCAAAGAGATGGCAAAACTATAGAAGCTTACATCACTGAGTTAAAATTCCTTGCAATGGACTGTGACTTTGGTGACAGCAAAGATACAATGATCAGAGATGGACTTGTTTTTGGTGTATATAATGACTTTATATGTGAAAAACTACCAAGTGAAGGAGGCAAACTTACCTTGAATAGAGCCATTGAAACAATACAGGAGACCAAAGCACAAATGAACAAAAGCACAAATCAGGGACACATAAAAAAAGAAATTGAAGCTGTGAAGAAGCAGAAGAATTCAAACTTGAGATCAAATAGCTGTTACAATTGTGGAAACCTATACTTAAAAGAAAACGGATGGCCAGCCAAAGGAAAGAGCTGCTCAAAATGCCACAAGATGAATCATTTTGCCAAAGTCTGCTGCAGCAAATCTGTTCACCAACTGGAGCAGGAACCTAATGAAGAAACTGAAAACCCAGAAGAATTCCACATTGAAGCCATTGATAAAGGTCAAACGTATGCAGAATAAAAGAAACCATTCATTCAACTAGACCTACGTAACTACAACACAATGATCAGATTAAAAATTGACATATGCACTGAAATCAATGTTATACCTGCAAGTGAATATGAAAAGTTAATCCCAAAACCAGAGATATACTTACCAGTTACTTTGGCAATAGCATTGCCAGTGCTAGGAACAACGAAAATCAGAATACAGTACAAGCAAACCCAACAACAACACTTGTTCTATATTGTCAATACAGACAAGGGACCAATTCTGAGTCAACAAACCAGTGAAAAGATGAACTAGATTTAGTTCATACTAAGGGTTGGCATTAGCAATACCCAAATTTCAGCAACTAAGATGCGGGAAGAGGTGCAACAAACCTTATCAGAATACAAAGACGTCTTTGAAGGCATTGGCACGCTCTCAGGGACCTGCCACATACATCTAAAGGATGAAGCAATTCCAACAGTACAGCCGCCTAAACGCGTACCATTTGCTATCCAGCCAAAACTGAAAGCAGAGCTAGACAGATTAGAGTCATTTGGCAGTACAGAAAAAGTGAGAAAACCCACAGAATGGGTTAACTCTTTCGTCTTGGTTCAAAAACCAAATGAAGATCTGAAAATATGCTTAGATCCTGCCAGTTTAAATAAGTGGATAAGAACACCTTATCACCCAATACCTTGCCTTGAAGATGTGGCTGCCAAGTGTCATGGAGCTAAAAAGTTTTTCAAGCTGGATGTTAGGAGCAGACATTGGTCAATGTTATTAGATGAAGAATCAGAAAATCTCACTACTTTTAACACCACATTTGGAAGGTATAGATTTAAAAGATACCTGTTTGGACTCATATCTGCACAAGACAGATACCAAAAACGCATTCAGTCAGTGTTTGAAGGCTTAGCAATAGGACTGATAGTCAACAACATTGCTGGAGCTTCAAAAAATTACAACAAGCATGATTGGGTATTATGGTCAGTGCTATAGAGAACACAAGAACAAGGAGTGAGATTTAATAAAGAAAAATGCACTTTTGACCTGATGACAATCATGGGAGTCAAACCTGATCCAAACAAAACACATGCTATCAGTAAAATGCCATTTCTATCAAACAAAGAAGAGCTCCAAACATTGATGGGTATGTACAACTATCTATCTAGATACATTCCAAATTTGTCAACCCTGAATCAGCCACTCAGAGAACTAGCCAAGGCCACAGAGTAGCATCTGCTTCACGTTCCTTATCAGAGACAGAGAAACAATATTCGCAAATAGAAAAAGAAATGCTGGGAATAGCTTTCGCGTGTAAGCATTTTCATCATTACTTGTACGGCCGGAAAGCACGCGTGACTACTGATCACAAACCGTTTGAGCCAATACTGAGCAAACCAATCAACAGAGTGCCACCACACCTACAAAGAATGATGTTGAGTATACAGCCATACAACTTGACATTTCACTACAAGCCTGAAAAAGAGATTCCAGTAGCTGACGCCCTGTCTAGAATGCATCTACCCAATGTAGATACAAAATCAGAATCAAGAAATAGATATGCTGTACATTAGGTGCAATTGCTGATTTATCTACTGGAGGAAAACAGATATCTAGGTCAATGACACCCATAAAGAACCAACCTACAAATATCTATTTGGAGGTTTCTCTTGTGCAAAATTACCTGGTAACAACATCAGTGACACTGAAACAACCAGTTCCTTACCCAAGAAGAACTGCAGAGATGTTACCCCTGACAACCAGGCCAACCCAGTTGCATCAAATGCTGGACATTGTAGAACTACCCATTCCAGAAGGACAGTGAAGCCTGTGATACATATGAACCTAAGCCTCAATCTGGAAAGTTATTAAATAAAAAAACAAGTTTTTTTAACTGAAAGTAAGGAACAACATTAAAACTTAAAACGAACAGAAATTATTCCGTATATGAAGGGGGCTGTCCCCTCCTCAACGCCTTGCTCTTTACGCTAAAGTTTTTCTATTGTTTAAAAAATAGAGTTGTGAGAAAGTCAAACTTTAGCGTAAAGAGCGAGGTATTGAGGAGGGGAGCGGCCCCTTTCATATACGGAATAATTTCTGTTCGTTTTAAGTTTTAATGTCGTTCCTTACTTTCAGTTAAAAAAACTTGTTTTTTTTATTTAATTTTTGAACGTTTTTGAATTAATGCAGGTTTGGATTTTGGCTCACCATACATGAATAATTAAAACAAAATTTGCATATTATATTTGGTTAAATGGCTTTCTCAAAACTTGTTTAATTTTATTTACGAACGTTTTTATTAGTAATAAATATACGTAACTAAGAATTAACTTACGTAACGAACTTCTATATTCATAAAATTTTAACATGTATATTAGGGGGTTCGCCCCCTA